>NW_021629896.1:0-53793 GCF_900700375.1 Denticeps clupeoides
CATTTACCAGCGCCCTTATCCAGAGCGACTTACAATCGGTAGTTACAGGACAGTCCCCCCCTGGCGACACTCAGGGTTAAGTGTCTTGCTCAGGGACACGATGGTAGTAATGGGATTTGAACCTGGGACTTCTGGTTCATAGGCGAGTGTGTGACCCGCTAGGCCGCTACCACCATCTTTCTGAAAATGTTGAGAGCTTTTTGGGTTCTGTCCTCCCCTCCAGACCGCCGCAGCAGTTTTATCGGCTGTCTCTCCTATAAAATCAGCGTTAAAACTTCAAGCGGAGAAAAGAATAAGAAGACTCTGGAAAAATCAGAGGCGCTGCGAGGTTCCGCCACTAGGTGGCGTGATGCGCTATGTGACGAAGGGGAGGACCGACACAGGCCAATGGTCGTTATTCAAACATTATTGTTCATGTAACTACACGTCATTCGGGACGAAACCGGCTCCGGAATCAAACTGCAGAGGTCAGAGGTCAAGGCCGTGGTCTTTAAACACGTCCAGTCTGAACCAGTGGATAATATTATAACATTCATTTCAGCAAACATCACAAAAAAGACAAATATGCGATGACATACTATTAGAAAATAGTATTTTAATTGCCTATAAAATAAATGCATACCCAAATACATGTTGATATGACGGCTATTATTTAGAACATGAATTATTGTCGTATGTTCGTTTGCACAGCAATTAAACAAACAAACAAAAAAATGTCTGGGATTCCAAAACATGAGTTTTGCAGCACTGCCCAGCAGAAACACACACACACCCACACACCACGCCAGCTCGAACCCCCCACCAGGGGTCTGGCATCAGACGCAGGTCTCAGAATTCCACCCAAACTCTAAAAAAAACGTGACAGAATCGAAAACGGGTCATATATATAAATCCGTCACATCAAGTGATAACGCAGAGTCCATTCAAACATGACGTACACAGTATAAAAAAAGGAATATATAAATGTAAGTAACATAACAGCAAGAATGTAAAACAGTTTTGAATACATATATATGTGCATATATGACGCCTGCGTCAAAAAAAAAAAAAAAAAAGTAGGGCCACTGTAACTAGGGCATTCATATTATAAAAATATTGTTTCGTATCAACCTGCATACATGAGAAAAATACTATTAAACTCTCAGAGCCTTTATTATTATTCAGTCAGCCTGATGTAAGGCGCTTTTGCTTTTTCTTTGTTCTGTAGCTGTAAAAGAGTTTAGGCCTTCCAACCGACAATAACAAAAAATATATATATTTCTGCCGATGCTGATAAAGGCTGAGAGTCCAGGCCTTCGGACACGAGTGCTCGTCTGCAGTCGCGCTAAGTGCTGCTAGCTAGCTAGCCCAGTTGAGGTTGCGCTGTAAACAGTTTTCCACGGTCACATGGCCGGCCCATTCACTTGGCCTCTGCTTCCAGCTGCTCCAGGAGGGGGTTGGCCTCGCCCTCGGGGGTCTTGATGCTGTCAGTTCGCACGATGCACGTGGGCCGGTGGCGGTTCAGCATGATGATGAGCTGCTGCCGTTCGTGTTTCAGCTCCTCGATTGAGCCTTCAGTTCAGAGTTCATCATCTCCAGCCGCTCCGACTCCTGCGGCCCCGAGATTATACAGACATTAGACTCTCCCGGTACATTTACATTATGGCATTTACCAGACGCCCTTATCCAGAGCGACCTTACAACCAGTAGTTACAGGGACAGTCCCCCCCCTGGAGACACTCAGGGTTAAGTGTCCTGCTCAGGGACACGATGGTAGTAAATGGGGTTTGACCCTGGGGTCTTCTGGTTTCAAGGCGAGGTGTGTTACTACTAAGCTACTACCACCCTGGTACGAGACCTGCTGCCACCGCTATCACACTCGGCATCATAACGCCTTCCTGTGACTTAATTACATGATATATAGCGCACTTACTATCCGTGGTGAAGTGAGGGAGTGGTCACTCCACCCGGCCTTCAACAGGTCCACAGGGGACTAAACATTTCGAACCGTTGCAGCTAAGAGACAGCACTTGTTGCTATGGCAACTAGAGCACAGACGCAACCATATCCTCAGTCACACAGTATAATCCCATTGGGAATGTGGTACCCATGTTCATGGTGCTGCTGTCAAGTTGCATTTTCAAAATGTAAGTTGTTCCTGCATGTTTGGTGTTGGGCGTGGTCACGTTTTATTTGGAATTAAAGTGCCTGATAACCTGCATGTTGGTGTCTGTAGTGGCCGTGGTCATGTTTATTTGGAATTAAAGAGCCTGATAACCTGCATGTTGATGTTGGTAGTGGGCGTGGTCATGTTTAGTAAGGTGGTAGTAGCCTAGTGGGTAAGACACTCGCCTGTGAACCAGAAGACCCGGGTTCAAATCCCACTTACTACCATTGTGTCCCTGAGCAAGACACTTAACCCTAAGTTGCTCCAGGGAGACTGTCCCTGTAACTACTGATTGTAAGTCGCTCTGGATAAGGGCGTCTGATAAATGCTGTAAATGTAATGTTTATTTGGAATTAAAGAGCCTGATAACCTGCATGTTGCTGTTGGTAGTGGGTGTGGTCACATTCACTGGAATTAAAGCGGCTGAAAATTTGCATGTTGGTGTTGATAGTGGGCGTGTCATGTATTGACAGGAGGGGCGTTAAATCCTCCAGAATGAGGAAGTAGGGGTGTGGAGAGCTGGCAATGCCTAACAGGCCCCGCCCCTTTTTAAATCTTTGTTCTTCAAAGTTTATTTTCTGGGTGACTACACTGGGTAGAAGTCTGCATTTGTAAAATAAATACACGTGAAGTCCGGAGAGGAAACTCACCCTTTGTAGATATTCCGTCCGCCTCCTTCTTCTTATTTCGCCAGACCGCGCAGACAGCAACCTTGTTTTTCTCCTCGCCTCCTTTTCCTCATCTCCTCCTCCTCATCTCTCTATGTGGGAAGAAGATCCGTGTTACAGGTGGCTTTGAACAAAATCCCATAATTTGCTGGGAAAGCAAACAGGAGCACATAGGTGGACGGGACACCTACAGGAGCAGGCAACTCGTGTTTCTTCACGGCAATAAAACATCTCCGAGATGTTGGGCCCTGCCTTGTTCATCGCCTGTGGTTTGTTAGCTTTGCTGTTGTCATCAGTTGGTGAAGGACCAGGCCTCACCTCGGCTTTGATGGCCACAGGTCTCTTGCCCAGCTTGCCCAGGAGGTGCAGCGGGGACAGCATGGCGCCCAGGCTGCAGCGGTCGGCATACTTCAGCTGGTCGGTCAGGGTGGTCGCCGAGATGCCGACCAGCGGGCCGAGGCCCGGGCAAGGACCCCGCTGTCACCGACGGTCCGGGATCTGTCCAGGCATCATGTCACATCCGGCCGCGACAGAAGCTAGTGGCGGGAACAGGAGGTTGAAGTTAACGGTGACTCTGGCCTTCTTGGGACATGATAGCAGCAGGCCGAGTTAAAGTCCAGCATAATCACGATTAGCAGAAAGCAGGAAATTATCGGTAAAACAATCAAAAACCATTTCACGACGAGTGAATCATTTCTCCTTCTGCAGCAGACTCAGTATCTTTCAGTTAGAGTTCATTTCTCCAAACACGACCTGTGACGGTAGTAGCCTGGTGGGTAACACCCTCACCTCCTAACCAGAAGAGCATGAAGTCCCAGGTTCGAACCCCACTTGTCCCCGAGCAGGACACTTAACCCCCCGAGTGTCTCCAGAGTTTTTAAAATGTGATCAGAACCCTTCCTCTCCATGACAAAACATTGCAGACGACTTGCTGTGAACCAGAAGTCCCAGGTTCAAATCCCATTTACGACCATCGTGTCCCTGAGCAGGACACTTAACCCTGAGTGTCTCCAGGGGGGGGGGGGCTGTCCCTGTAAACTACTCATTGTAAGTCGCTCTGGATAAGGGGCTCTGGTAAATGCTGTAAATGTAAATGACTAGGGGACAGATTCTTGTCTGGGACCATAACACTTTTACCAAATTCTCTTATGGGATGAGGTGCAGTAAGGTTTCACATTTACCGCATTTACCAGACGCCCTTAACCAGAGGGACTTACAATCAGTAGTTACAGGGACAGTCCCCCCTGGAGACACTCAGGGTTAAGTGTCTTGCTCAGGGACACGATGGTATTAAGTGGGATTTGTGGTCTTCATTTTCCAGCCAAGTGAGTTCCAGGGTAAAGCAGGCATATCCCATGGTGCACCAGGCTCAAGCTTGTATCCTAAACGACCAATTACATGATATTATTTCTCCTGTCTCTATCGCACACTGCACGTACGCGCCCATGTCCTGCGTATTTTCTCCAGAGGGCCAGAGGGAAGGGTGCGTGGCCACGCGCTCACAAAAGCAGTCCCAGACACATTCCACCCTATCCCATGGCGATCGGCCGCGGCCCCGCCAGCCCGAGCACACGGCCCACCCGCTCGCCTCCACGCTCCCCACCGGAGCCCGCGCTCTGTCTAAGGCTGGTGGAATGTGGCTGGAGAGTCATCGCTTCCAGACGCCGATCCCTGCAACACACATTCGCCCCAAAGTTCCAGCAGATCTGCAGAACGTCCCCCTGCAACACATGCATCATTTGATTTTGATGTTTTAGACGCATTTAGATGCATATATATGGAATGTGTCACACTCGCCTCTGAACCAGAAGTCCCAGGTTCCAACCCCACTTTCTACCATCGTGTCCCTGAGCAGCGTCTCCAGGGGGACTGTCCCCGTCACTACTGACTGTAAGGCGCTCTGGAAATCCGTCTAGAGGTGCTTCCTTATACAATGAATTGAATAATGGAGTCATTTGCTTTAGGCTGTTCCAATTCCTTTGCATTATTTCAAACCATGGCAGCAACAAATAAATTCATTAACTTTCAAATAAATTAATCTGCCATTGAATTCTAATCAAACGTGTTATTCTTACCTTACCAAAATAATTAACTGTGATGCATTTTGCAGGAAATGTCATTAACATTCTCTTTTTTTAAATTTGTGGCACTACAAACAAACTACTGCAATTTGACAAATGCAGATTTATGCAAATAAATCTCATTATTCCCGGAAGTAATCAAACATTACCGATAATTGACATTTTATGGTGAAACAGATTTCTTCACATACATTTTACAGCTTGTCCTGGCAAAAGGCCCTGGCTTCATGGGCCAAGGACAAGACCTCCTGACGTGAACGGGTGCCAAGACATGGCTGTCACCTCGGACGGTTCCAGAGTAAACAAATCAGCGGTCCCCTTCTCAGCAGGCGCCCACCGCGCCCGCTCACGTTCCAGATACTCCTGGGCGTCTGTCGAACCCGCGGACGTGGACAAAGAGCCACGATCGACCAAAATCTACACCTACTTCCAAATAAAGCTACAAATTTGCCGGCTGGGACAAGCGTGTATTCAAGCAGTGACAGCGTGAATAATTTTGGAAAAATAAATCGAATCGAACAGTGTCCTCTTTGTTTTGTTTTTTTTTGTTTTTTTTCCTTCTTTTGCCGGCAAGGAAGCTGCTTCACGGAGGCAAACGGCAGCGTAACGCGGTCGTACGTCCACCTCGTCCCCGAGTTCTGGATCAGGCCAGTCACTGCAGCTGAGCTGCTCAAAATGTCAAAATGAATCGCAAATTTAGTGAATCACTTTCCAGATGAACGATAACCAAGCACCATTCATTTAGAGGAACGTATTTGAAAGATCATTTGTATTTTTAATGCAGAACTAGTGCAGGTCCAGGATCAGTGGTTGGAGGGAACTATCTTCAGAGCAGGAAGAAACACGGCGACCCGCATCAGGACATGAATGAAAGATCCCCTGACATTAAGATTTTTTTTGCTTTTATGTCGGTCTTGTTGGTCCCCTAATTCTGTCTTGGTGCAGAATTACAGCCACTTTGATCCAGTCCCACAGTGAGGTTTCCCAGGACGCGCCGTCTCACCGCCTGTAGCTTTAAATGCTAATGAGGAGGAGAGAGGCGGGACGAGGAGGAGAGCGGCCTATAGACGTTGAGGGACATTCGTCATCAACACGGTTCACCAACAACAATGTTTGGTACAGACAGGAAGTCGTGTCTGCGTTTTTCCAGAAAAAAATAAAATGAACCCGCCGGTTCTTCAGAGTCTCGCGTGATTTTTACATCCAATCACGAGCAGCTGCAATGCTTCACATGTTTGGAAGCCATGACGGTCGGTGGAGATAACGTTTTAGGGGAGGGGCGGGAAATTCTCTGGGCGAAATTCTCTGGGTGGTGGTAGCCTAGTGGGTAACACACTCGCCTATGAACCAGAAGACCCAGGTTCAAATCCCACTAATCCCGAGCAAGACACTTAACCCTAAGTTGCTCCAGGGGGGGACTGTCCCTGTAACTACTGATTGTAAGTCGCTCTGGATAAGGGCGTCTGATAAATGCCATAAATGTAAATGGAAAAAGCATGAGAAACGGGAGGTAACCTTTCCCCTTATGACATCATAAGGGGGACAAATTCCAGATGCGACCGTCTGAGCTGCCGCTCTCTAAACAGCGAAGCAGAACGACCAAAACACTCTTTACACCGACCACCATTTCTAGCCACTGCAGGACCACAGTCAGGCTTGGGGAACTCGTATTAATGTTCAATCATTTCATAATAGGGGTCCTTTAATCGTCCTTTATACACAGAGAACTGGACAATCAGCCAGACTAAAACATGGCTGCTGATGCAGGGAAGAGGAACTGAGGATCGTGTTGCTCGGTAGTAACGTAAACCGAGAAAAGGCCACTCGCGTCGGGTCATATTTGTGGTCTGTGTTTGGTCTGCTCACGTGAACAGTTTGGTCTGGTTTTTTTTTTTTTTCCGGCCCAGATTTTCTCCTGCAACTCAGTCCAAAATAACCCGCTCCGGACGAGAATTCTAAAGGTCAATCCACTTGTGAATAATTGATTAAAACGGATTGGAAGCTACGGTGCTGAATCGTGGAAGGAACGTGTTAGAAGGTCCTGTAAGAAGGGGCTTCGGGGCTGAAGCAGCTTTCAGTTTCTAGAGCGAGCAGACAGGGAGGAAATCTGGAAGCAATGTGTGAAACTGCAACCGGCCCGTGTTGCATAATGGTGCTATTATGACGCCGGGCCTGGTGGAATCCAGGACTCTCCAGGATTCGTGGACACGAAGCTCCACGGCCAGGTGCTCAGTCAGCATGGCGGGACCAGGGGTCCCGGGTTCGAACCCCTCCAGGTGCGTTCCTGCACCTCTCCACGGGTCACTAGAAACCCCAGAACCTCGAGTTGGGGGCAGGACGTCCAGGCTTCTGCTGTAAAATCGGCGCGTCGTGAGTCGGACCCCGAGCGGAAGTTCTCCGTCTGGCCGGCCGTGTCGACAATCGGCCGTTCTTCTGCGGTCGGGTGCGACGGTGCGACGTGCGCGTTAAAAAGGCCGAAGTACCTGACTTGGGTCCCAGGGTGAGACAGATGTTCCCCCTCCTCGCGTCCGCCGCAGGTCGAGAGTAGATCTTGAAAAGTGGGAAACCGTTGCATCAGCCCGTCTCTGGATCCCGATCTGGGAGGATTTGGGAATGCGGAAATCAGCGCGCCGTGCCAGCCAGACGTCAGCGGGGATGCGGACGCGCTGCGGGGGGAGAAGAGAGAGAACAAGTCCGGCTCGCCTCGCCTCGCCCCGCCCCTCGACCCGGGACGCAAACAAGCCGCGACCCCCGGAGCCGGAGCCGGAGTCTGCTGAGTGTAAAAAAGGAGGCGCGGGGGGAGTGTAAAAGCACGGAGTGGAGCTCCTCCTTCTTCTTTTACTCCTCCTTCTTCTTCTCTTACTCCTCCTCCTTCTTCTCTTACCCCTCCTCTTTTTTTATCTTCCTCCTCCTCCTCCTTCGCTTACTCCTCCTCCTTCTTCTCTTACTCCTCCTCCTCCTTCTCTTACTCCTCCTTCTTCTTCTCTTACCCCTCCTCTTTTTTTTTTATCTTACTCCTCCTTCTTCTCTTACTCCTCCTTCTTCTTCTCTTACTCCTCCTCTTTTTTATCGTACTCCTCCTCCTCCTTCTTCTCTTACTCCTCCTCCTCCTCTTACCCTCCTCTTTTTTAATCTTACATTGCCGCCTTCTTCTTCTCTTACCTCCTCTCCTTCTTCTCTTACCCCCCTCCTCTTTGTCTATCTTACTCCTCTCCTCCTTCTCTTACCAAAACGCCTCCTTCTTCTCTTACTCCCTCGTCCTCCGTCTCTTACTCCTCCTTCTTCTTCTCCTTACTCCTATCCTTCCTCCTTCTTCTCTTACCCCTTCTCTTTGTTTGTAAGCTTACTCTCTTCTTCTCTTATACTTCCTCCTTCTTCTTCTCTTACTCCTCCTCTTTTTTATCGTACTCCTCCTCCTTCTTCTCTTACTCCTCCTCCTCCTCTTACCCCTCCTCTTTTTTATCTTACTCCTCCTTCTTCTTCTCTTACCCCTCCTCTTTTTTATCTTACTCCTCCTTCTTCTCTTACTCCTCCTTCTTCTCTTACTTCTTCTTCTCTTACTCCTCCTTCTTCTCTTACTTCTCCTTCTCTTACTCCTCCTCCTTCTCTAACTCCTTCTCTTACTCCTCCTTCTTCTCTTACTCCTCCTTCTCTTACTCCTCCTCCTTCTCTTACTCGTCCTTCTTCTCTAACTCCTTCTCTTACTCCTCTTTCTTCTCTAACTCCTTCTCTTACTCTTCCTTCTTGTCTTACTCCTCCTCGTCCTCCTCCTCCTGCTCCTCCTCCTCCTCCTGTTCTTCCTCCTTCCCTTCCCTGGTGGTACCAGTCGAGCAGTGCTGGCGGATCGAAGATATAGAGGTTCAGAGCAAGGAGTGATGAGAGATCTGAGGTCCATTACATCCTCCTAATGGGAGCCGTGGTGGCCTAACGGTTAAGGAAGTGGCCCCGTAATCAGAAGGTCGTCGGTTCAAATCCCGATCCGCCAAGGTGCCACTGAGCAAAGCACCGTCCCCACACACTGCTCCCCGGGCACCTGTCCTAAATACAGAGGACAAAATTTCACCGTGTGCATGGTGCTGCTGAGTATCACAAGCGAAAATCACTTCCCTTTATTTTATCTTCATCCTCCTCCTCCTCTCATTTCATTCTGCCAATCTTTTGCTTCCATGTACACTGCAGATGCAGCAGTACTTCTTTCTTCTTTTTTCAACTTCTGGACATTGTCCTGTCCTCTTCCTCTTATATATAATATGTGTATTGAGAAGGAGTGAGTCCGAGAGGGACCAGCTTCCAGCGTAGGAAGAGCGTGCAGTGGGCAGTGCAGGTTGACATGGTTCTGATGGTTCTTATTCTGTCCCATCAGCTCTCCCCAAGTCTCCTGCTCACTGTGTGGAAATGGCAATAAGTGCAGCCATCTCTAGACGTTCCCACGGCTCTCAATGTCAACCCCGTGTAGCCATTTCATTCTTTCTTCTGTCTTGCACTGACTACATCGGTATATACAGATGACAATAAAACCACTGTCCATCGAAGCTGCGGTCAAAAGGCCCTAACTGTTCGATATTTCCTGAAGCGTTTATCGCAGAGTTCCCTTCTCTTCGTGAAACTGTGACGTGACGTGTGCAGAGAAAGAGACTCTGAGCTGCAGTGCCGTCTTGTTCTCCGTCTGTAGACTTTTACTAGTTCGAGCACATCTCTACATATCGACATGAACATTCAGGTTTTAATCCGGATTATTCGCGTTTTACACTTTTAAATCGTCTTGGTAGAGGTGCTAGTAGCCTTGTGGGTAACACCCAGAAGACCCGGGTTCAAACCACACTTACTACCATCGTGTCCCTGAGCAGGACACTTAACCCTGAGTGTCTCCAGGGGGGGTCTGTCTCTGTCACTACTGGTTGTAAGTCGCTCTGGATAAGGGCTTCTGGTAAATGCTGTAAATGAAAATAGCCAGAATATTAATTCTTAACATAATAAATATAATAAACTTGTTTCCATTTCAGTGTGTATTTTTGACATGCACTCAAGTCGTCAATGTCGCGCTTATGAATTATTTTGTAAATTGAAACAAGTGAATGTGTTTCAGCCGTTGACCTTTCACTACGTATCACCCGGATGGTGATCTCCAGGCAGGCGGGCATATGCAAATTAACCCGCACTGCGATCCAATCACGCTTCTTGGCGCCTTTTTCCCCCATTTCCGGTTCTCCATTAAATTGATTTCAGTCGATAATTAACTGAAATGTACGTGACTAAAATCTTGCACGTTCCTTTATTTTCTGTCTTCTGGTTGTAAGATGCTCTGAATAAGGGCGTCCGATAAATGGCATAAAAGTAATGCAAATATTCTTATTCTGTCGGGCTGCATGATTGTACAGTGAAAAGCATTTAGCATCTTTTGCCACTGGCCTTGTATTATATTCTCCAGAAAAATGAGGCGCATCATCATCTTCAGTCATCTCACTGCTGCTATTGACTACGGCTCATCATTTCAAGACAATGAATAATAAGACATCAATAGTTTGGTATATTAAATTAATGACAGAAAAAACACAGGATGTGTTCATGTCGATATTTATTCATAAGCAATCAATGCTCGGTTCACTTCATTTGTTTGACGGACAAGTCAAAATTTAAAAGGTAGAAAAATAAATTATCATAAAATACATCTTGATAGATATAGCACTGGATGTTTTCATGGAAAACTCGTTTTTTTTTTTTTTCCCGAACAGATGAGGCGACAGCACGGTCTGAATGATGACGCTGAGGTATGCGATAAGAGAAGCACGACATTCAGCTATTCATATACATACACACTACTGCCACCAAAACGCAAGAAAAATAAATAAATAAATAAAACCACACAGTCAAGTCCACGACACGGTAAACAGTAGACCTATAGCACAAGATCACACGGATATTCAACTCGGATACCTGCTATATATGTATGTGTATATATGGCATCTCTGCGCATGCGTCTGGAACCAGGACGTAGTTGAGACCAGTCCGCAGGAACGCCCACATGCTCGCATAGCTACATCGAGTGTGTCTGGAAGAAGGACGCGCCGCGCAGGCGCACACCGCTCACAGCGCCAGCAGCGTGGGCGAGTTGAGGATGTCCGCGCCGGGCTCCGCCCTGTCCGGCTCCGGGCACGCGAAGGTGAAGACGGACAGGTAGCCGCCGCAGGTGGGCGTGGCCAGCGGCTCCAGGTCGCCGGCCACCGACTTGTAGAGGGTCTCCCAGTCCGCCAGCCCAGCGAGCCGCTCAGGTCGATGTCCGGCACCGAGCGCGCCGTCTCCGCGGACGCGCCGTCGTCGTCGGCGCCGCCGAGCAGGTCGTCCAGGCCGGGCTCCAGGTCGCAGAGGCCGAGCTCGGCGCTGGAGCAGAGCAGCAGGTCGGAGTTGCCGGAGATGGCGGTGGACGGCGCGTCCAGGTCCTCCACGTCCTCGGGGAGCTTGGCGCCGGCGTCCGGGCTGCAGGGCGCGTCCGGGTCCTCGGGCATCTGGCACGCCGGCTTGTGCGCGGCGAGGACGAACTCCAGCCGCTCCTTCTCCTTCAGCAGCGCGGAGATCTCCGCCTGCAGAGCCGCCTTGTCCTCCTCCAGCTGGTCCGTCTCCTGCGGGAAGGCAGGGGAGAGAGCGTGGGGTGAGCGCGGTGCGTGGAGCGTGGATCTTGGTGCGTGGAGCGTGGTGTGAGCGCGGTGATTTGGCGCGGTGCGTGGAGCGTGGATCTTGGTGCGTGGATCGTGGTGTGAGCGTCGTGATTTGGCGTGGAGCGTGGTGGGTGAAGTGGGCGTTCAGCGCGGTGCGTGGTGCTTGGAGCGCGGTGCGTGAGGTGAGCGCGGTGGTTTGGCGCGGTGCGTGGAGCGTGGATCTTGGTGCGTGGAGCGTGGTGTGAGCGCGGTGATTTGGCGCGGTGCGTGGAGCGTGGATCTTGGTGCGTGGATCGTGGTGTGAGCGTCGTGATTTGGCGTGGAGCGTGGTGGGTGAAGTGGGCGTTCAGCGCGGTGCGTGGTGCTTGGAGCGCGGTGCGTGAGGTGAGCGCCGTGGTTTGGCGCGGTGCGTGATGGGACTACTCACGGCCTGCAGGGTGTCGGTCAGCTCCCTCCGTCTGTTGCGACACTTGGCTGCAGCCATTTTATTCCTCTCTCTCCTGATGCGCTTCTTCTCCTCCTCCTCGGGAGACAGCTGCTCGGGGAATTTGAGAAGAGAGGAGATGCATCACCACACCATCACCACCACACCATCTCCACCATCACCACACAATCACCACCACACCATCTCCACCACCTCTGCACTGCGTCTGAACACCGAGAACACGGAGGTACCTGCTCGCCCTTCCCCTTCCTCGGCGCGCCCTTCCCCGGCTTGGCGGGCTGCGCTCTGCCCGGCGACGGCGACACGGACGTGATGACGGTCGGCTGGACCATCCACTGCAGATCCGGGGTGGTGGAGATCGCGGTCACCGTCGGGACGAACGAGTCGCCAGACGCGTCCTGGCGTGTGGGAGGGGGGGGGGGGGAGAGAATGTCACCATCAAGCCACGACCGACACGCGTGGACCAGAAGCTGCTTCAAACATTTGCATATTTCGCGTCGACCTAAAATAGTCTCCTCCAGATCAATATTTGCCCCCCCCCACCATTGTTGCTGACGTCAACACTGACGCAGGGCTGCTGTGGAGTCTCCTCAATGGCTTTATTTTTTATCAATGAACCGCAGGACGGAACCACGAACCGCTCGTACACGCAACATCTCCACGCATTAAAACGTCACGTGGAATTAAGATTTAAAAAAAACAAAATCGTCATTTTGTTTATCCGAAGACACGTTCGTTCGTTCCGATCAATTCCGTTGAAACCGATAAAGGAAATTATGACGTGAGAGCGCGTCTCACCTCGGCTCCGGCGTCCCCGCACCGTGGCGACAGGCTGCTTGGGAACATGGTCTCCGCGTCCGCAGGTGGTGCTGCTGGTGCTGCTGCTGCTGCTGCTGCTGCTGCTGCTGCTGCTGCTGCTGCTCCGGCTCCTCCAGGTTTTAAAACCCGCTCGACTGATGGAGCCGCTCGGGAAGCTCCGCCCTTTTATAGTCCGACGGAATTTTATGAATGAACCGGGGACGGTACCAACTCCCGGCGAGGCGGGGGGGTACGGGACGAGAAGGACGCGGACGGACGCGCCGCGGACGCGACCCGCGGTTTTTACCCGCGTTACGCGGGGCTCCGAGACGCGGCAGCGTGACGCGCGTCGGCGCCAGAGCCGCTGCGGACGCGCGTCTCCCCGTCTCACCCCCGTGACGGGATACGCGTGGCACGTCCGGCGCCGCCATTCATAAAATACTGATGCGCGGACGTCGCCGCGCTACAGACACGACGCGCACGTCTGAAAGGTCGACGTGTCACGTGTCGGTCCACGTTTAACAGAAACACGCGTGTTGGGGACGCCGGCGCGTTTAGGCGTTTTTTTTTTTTTTTTAGAGGCGCCAAAAATACGAGACTGGAATGCAGAGCGGACCCTCCCGCGGCCAATCAGCGCGGACGCTCCCCGTCGCCGCAGTGACGCGCCAGTATCTCGCCGGAAGTTGTCCTTATAAGGACAGTGACGTGCTGGGATTCCATTTTCGAGCGCAGACGCCGGGTGCAGCGGGCCCGTCTTTATTCATCGAGCGAACCGTGAGGCAGTTCGGGTTCATTAACGCGAAAATGCCGATAATGTTCATGTTCATTAATGGATGTTGTGGGGGACGATATTCCTTCTCTACACACACCACGTCATTGTTTGATAAAAAAAACACTATAATAAGCACTAAACAGGTAAATCATTAGTTCAAAGTGAAGTGATTGTCATTGAGAGACGGTGCACAGGGTGAAATGTGTCCTCGGTATTTAACCAATCACCCTTGGTGAGCAGTGGGCACCATGACAATAAAGTGAAGTGATTGTCACATGTGATACACAGCAGCACAGCACACAGTAAAATTTGTCCTCTGCATTTAACCCATCACCCTGAGTGAGCAGTGGGCAGCCATGAGAGGCGCCCGGGGAGCAGTGTGTGGGGACGGACGGTACCTTCATCAAGGGGACCTCAGTGGCACCTTGGCAATTCGAACTTACAGCCTGATTGATTGATCGTGATCCAGGTTGATTGCGAGTCCTGTCCCACCACTCCCACAGTAACATGCATCTTAGATATCGGGGCAATCGGAAGGTTGTGGGTTTGAATCCTGAACCAACAAGGCGCTGTCCCCACACTTTCGTACACAAATCCATCGACCAGTCACCTGCGTGGCGTTCACAGCTTGCACAAGGCAGGTGCTGTGGACAGACAAGAAAATGGTGGTGGTACCCAGGTTCAAATCCCACTTACTACCATCGTGTCCCTGAGCAAGACACTTAACCCTGAGTGTTGCCAGTGTTGTAAGGCGCTCTGGATAAGGGTGTCTGGTAAAGGCTGTCTGTAAGAAGAAACTGCCTGACTGGCTGGACGTTTGTGGTAAAACCATGTAATAATCAGGGGAAAAACGCTGGTTTTACTAATCACATTCCTTTCATTAACTTCGGCGACCGTATTAAACGTGTGATGCAAGTGGTGCACTGTGGCTAAATAAAGCCTTTTGTTGCTACGAAGCCGCTCCGTCAGAGGCGATCCGCCATGACGTAACGCACGTCACGTGACCACAACCCGGAAGTCGGCCGTTAGCTTGCTAGCCGACAGCCATGTTGACGCCGCTGTTGCTGCTGCTGGTTCTGTTCGAACCGGCGGGATCCATCACGTTCTACCTGCCCGTCAACTCCCGGAGGTGCCTGCGAGAGGAGATCCACAAAGACGTGCTGGTGACGGGAGAGTACCAGATCAGCGAGGCGCCCAACACCAGGAACAGCCTGCAGGTGGGAATAAACCATGTAACCTGCTTTAAACGGTTACCAAATAATCTTTCTTTAAAGTTGCGTTCTTACACTGTAACTTTGTAACGCTGTTACACCTTCACCGGCCTCACTGCTCGCCAAGGGTGACGTTTAAATACAGAGGACACGTGTCACAGTGTGACGATCACCTCCTCACTTTCACTATTCGATTACGATTGCGATTACCAGTGCCTCGATATCGACGCGTCACGTCAGTTTTCTACATGGTCACATGACGTTTTCTCGTACGCCTGTGTGGTGGTAGTAGCCTGGTGGGTAACGCACTCGCCTATGAACCAGACCCAGGTTCAAACCCCACTTACTGTGAGCAAGACACTTAGCCCTGAGTGTCTCCAGGGGGGGACTGTCCCTGTAACAACTGACTGTAAGTCGCTCTGGACAAGGGCATCCAATAGTCACATTGGATACACAGCAACACAGTGAAATTTGTCTTCTATTTGTTACACTATTACAGCAATATGATTTTAGGTACATTGTTACACCATTACGGGACAGTGGTGGCCTAGCAGTTAAGTAAGCAGCCCCGTAATCATAAGGTTGCCTGTTTGAATCCCAATTCGCCAAGGTGCCACTGAACAAAGCACCGTCCCCCCACACTGCTCCCCGGGCGCCTGTCATGGCTGCCCGCTGCTCACACAGGGTGATGGTTAAATACAGAGGACAAATTTCACTGTGTGCATCGTGTGCTGTGTATCACAAGTGACAATCACTTCACTTTAGATTACACTAATATGGTTTTAATTAGTGTTACTGTAGTGTGATTTCAGTTACATTGTTACACTAATATGGTTTTAATTAGTGTTTCTCTAATGTGATTGTAGTTACATTGTTACACTATTTGACTAATATGGTTTTAATTAGTGTTACTCTAGTGTGATTTCAGTTACATTGTTACACTAATATGGTTTTAATTAGTGTTTCTCTACTGTGATTGTAGTTACATTGTTACACTATTACACTAATATGGTTGTAATTAGTGTTACTCTAATGTGATTGCAGTCACATTGTTACACTATTGTAATCTCCTCCCCAGATCAAAGACTCTTCTTCTCACATGCTGTACTCGAAAGAAAACGCGTCTAAAGGAAAGTTCGCCTTCACCACGGAGGACTACGACATGTTTGAAGTGTGCTTCGAGAGTAAATCTCCCATGGGTGAGTGCCATGATGCCACAGGCCCTGCCCACGCTCGCTCCGCCGTCATGACCCACGGCAGCACTAAGCGGGGAAAATGTACAAAACGTGCAGCCAGTCCTGGATTTTGGAAGGAGAGAATGTGGGGTTGGGGGGCGGGCGAACAGTCATTTCCTGGAATTTTTGGCTTCCTCACAATAAGTCTTTTCATTCTGGGCTCTAGGTACAGGGAGGGTCCCGGACCAGCTGGTCAATTTAGACATGAAGCATGGGGTTGAGGCGAAGAATTATGAAGAGGTAAGAACTCGCCCCCCGAATGTGTTTCACATCGGCCACCATGCACGGCCGCGGTTGGTGCGTGAGAGTGACGCCCCTCGTCTATTTTATCCTGCATTTCAAGACAAAACAACAAGAGGCTAAAATATCATGCCTTTTCACGGGTAGTAAATAGCAGTAATATTAACATCATTAACAGCATGATGCATTAAGTATTTGTGTATTTTTGAGATTTAAATATAAGAATGGACTGTGTAACCTACATTTAGCTAAATGGCCTTTCAGATTATTATGCTGCCATCTACTGGAGAATTCGGTCATACATCAATTTCCATATTATGAAATGCCTGCATTATATTAATATTTGATCTATCAAAGATAGATCGTTAACTTTACTTTGTGTTGCTTAGATTGCCAAAGTTGAGAAGCTGAAGCCCCTGGAGGTGGAGCTGAGACGACTGGAGGATCTGTCCGAGTCCATCGTCAACGACTTTGCCTACATGAAAAAGCGCGAGGAGGAAATGAGGGACACGAACGGTACGTTAGAATAACCGTATTGTTAGTTTGGATGGAAGCTCGAGGAGTTCCGTGTAATAGCGAGTGTTGGAATTTCCGCAGAGTCCACCAGCAGCCGGGTCCTGTACTTCAGCATCTTCTCCATGTGCTGCCTGACTGGACTCGCCACATGGCAGGTCCTTTACCTCCGCAGGTTCTTTAAGGCCAAGAAGCTGATCGAGTGACGCATCCACTTTTTACGTCTTGTTCCCCGGTGTAAAATATTGCTGATGGATGATTGTTTTTGAATATTTTGTTTAATAATGTTGTACCATGATGTACCATTTCTACAAAAATTCTAAATATGAACGTAGTTTTTTTTTTCTCCATATAAGGCTTTAAGATAAATAACAAAAATATCAGTGTTTTGGATTTTGTAATAAAATTTCCATCGTGTTGTCACCTTTAAATAAAGAATATTACCCCAAAAAAAAGTTTCAAAATTCTGAATCAGCTGAACCTTCAGTGGAACGTAAAGGAGAAATCTGGGAAGAACAGAATTGACATGAAGACTAAACTATTTCAGATAACCGATCCTGAAACGAAGCTGAAAAACGAAACAGAACCGAGCGGCGTGCTTTTTAAATTAGATTTTCACTTTTAATCAGCATGTTCTGCATCTGAAATAAATAAATGAATAAATATGTGGGGTTTTTTTAAGTGCGAACCACTTGAAAGTCTGTGAAGTCCAGGGCCTGGACCTTCTGCTCGTTGGTGAACTGGGCCTGGACGATCCGCGACTGGGGGCTGCCGGTGGTCTTCAGCCACTCCTGCATCTGCCGGACCTGGTCCCCCGGGCCCTGGACGCGGCCCTGCACCGTCCCCGCCGCAGTGTTCCGCACCCAGCCCACCAGGCCCAGCTTCTTCGCCTCTGACTGTGGACGATCGTGCAATACACACCGTGGTAAACGTGACAAGACGTCTCATGTCCTCATTGGGGGCAGTGGTGGCCAAGCGGTTAAGGAAGCGGCCCCGTAATCAGAAGGTTGCCGGTTCGAAGGCCCACTGCTCACCAAGGGTGATGGTTAAACACAGAGGACACGTTTCACTGTGCATCACAATCACGTCACTTCCTCCTTTACATCCATTGAAAGGTGACAAGTGACGCGATTGTCATTGTTAATGTCACCGCAGCACAGCACACGGTGACACGCGTCCTCTGTATTTAACCATCAACCGTGATGAATTGGAACCGGGGTCGCTTCCCTACCCGCTAGGCCACCGCTGGGCCGACATAAAACGAACACATTACAACCCGATTCGATTTAATTCTAGAACTGTGCACGGTGGGCGGCGTTCCGGTTTCCTCCCGATAAACCCAGATTATCGGTGGAATTAAATTAGAAACGTGCAATAAGAGAGCTCGGAACCGAACACCGAACTAACGTGCGTTACCTGAGTATACTTCCGGAAAAACACGCCTTGGACTTTACCGAAAACCTCGAAATCCACCGACAGGAGGTCCGCGGACATGGTGGAAACCGGCTGGGTGCTTTTTAAAGGCTGTTTTTGTGTAAAGGATCCACGGCGAACGTCGACGTGCGGCGCCCACGCGGGCCGGAAACGGGAAACGCGCGACGCTTCCGCGTCGCAACTTCCGGGAAGCGCGGCGCCGTTACCAGGCAACGCGGGTCAACAAAGCCGCGTCCCGTCTCCACGTCGGACCCGCCGCCGCGCGTCGCGATGCTCGCCGCGTCTCGCCGTCCTCAGGGCGCCGCGCCGTCGAGGTGGCAGAAGCTCCCGCCGCTGAGAAGAAGCGAGGACCAGCCGAAGGAACCCGGATTTCCACTGAAGCCGGCCTGCTACAGGAGAGCAGCGAGCCACCAGCCCGGGCTCGACGCGCCCGGACCCCCACATCACGTCCTGGAGGAAGGGAAGCTCGGGCTGAGGAGCCTGAGGGACAGGGAGGCCAGGATGGCGCAGGAAATCCGACGCAGGGAGATGGTCCTGCAGGAGAAGCTCCGCAGGGTCGTGGAAGAGCTGAGGACGGAGAGTTACGCGGGGTGGGGAGAAGGTAGGATCTACTCATCTGATCAGGGAGGACGTGTAAGGGCGGAGTGGGACTGGGAGAGGCGGAAAGGAGAGACAGAACAGTGGAGAGAAGCCAGGCGAGACAGGCGGGACAACAGACCGAGGCAGGCAGATGTAGGAAGGGACTGGAAGCAGAATGAGAGGGACACCAAACGGCATCCAGAGAGGACGGAGTTGAGATGGAAGGATGGAGGTGGGAACCCCGAGAAGAGACGGGACCCGGACCTCGATCGCGGGGCGTCCCAGGTGACCGAGCTCATGCAGAGGTCAGGTCTGGGCGTGAAGACGGAACCCAGAGACCCCCCCAGGCTGGCGCCCGCGTCCCGAGGCCTCAGCAGGCTGGGACGGGTGGAGTTCCACTCCGAGGAAAGCTTGTGGGCCCGGCGGGAGCCCTGCGCGATCTGCAAGCGGCGCTTCGCCTCGGACAGACTGGAGAGCCACCTTCAGATCTGCGAGAAGGTCCAGCGCTCCAACCGCAAGACGTTCGACTCGTCCAAGCAGAGGGCGAGAGGGACCGAGCTCGAGAAATTCATGAAGGCAGGAGGCGGGAGTTCCACCGCCGAGGTAAGACCACGCCCGCCCACCCGCAGCCGAGCCCCGTCCGTGCGTCACGTTCATTCCGTATCCGTGTCCCCCCCAGGAGAAGACGCCGAGGCAGAAGAACGACGCCCTCGTCCGCAAGGCGCACCGCGACGCGGTCCCCGCGGACGCCCACTACGTGGCCTGTCCCCACTGCAGCCGCCGCTTCGCGCCGGGCGTGGCCGAGAGGCACGTTCCCAAGTGTCAGAACATCCGGAGCAGGCCGCCGCCCCCTCCCAGACACCGGCGCTGACCAGCACGACTCGGACACGGCCTGGACGGAGACGCCTTTATTTACACCCACATCACACCTCGGCTTCGTGGAACATTCTTTGGCAAAATAAAAGAAAGTGAAAAGTGACGGTCATCGTGAAACACTGCAGCACCGCACACGGTGACATGAGAATATAGAGAGAATATAAATTCTGATTATATAAAACTCGTATTTAAAAAACAAAATTAAAGGCACAAGCAGAGAAACGGGGGAAAAACAGACATTTCTTTGGTATAATTATGCATACATTTTATAAAAACACTTTTGAGTACGGTTCACGATTTAACTGGATTAATCATTTCCAAGCTCTGGGTAAGTTCAAAGGTCAAGTGTGCAAACGTTCTGGGTCCAAGCCCACCGCGTACCACACACTGATGAATATGCATGGAAATATTTATGCACCGTAATGCATTATGAAGGTTTAATCAAGGCTTCTGTCCACATATATGATGCATGCATGGGTGGTAGTAGCCTAGTGGGTAAGACACTCGCCTATGAACCAGAAGACCCAGGTTCAAATCCCGCTTACTACCATCGTGTCCCTGAGCAGGACACTTAACCCCCCGGGGGGGGACTGTCCCTGTAACTACTGATTGTAAGTCGCTCTGGATAAGGGTGTCTGGTAAACGCCGTAAATGTAAATGTAATCCATACGAGCCCCTGCAGGACCCAGAATCTTTGGATATAATATCAGTAAAGCGTTTTTTCTTTTTCCATGAGTAGTGTCCATCAATACAAAACCATTTGATGTTTAGCCATAAAATTATATTCCGTTTGCATATGTATGCAGCATAAATTAATTAAAAAAAAAGCTGCCCCTCCACCTGAAATCTTTTACATTTGATGAGATCGGAAATCATTTTCAACAGACTTTTCATCGTGGAGGCATGTAAGCTGCAATAATAATAATAATAATAGTAATAATAATAAGGCACAGATAACTGTTTGCGTGTGATGAATACTGAATACGTTTTACGCTGGCAGGAATACGAATCGCCACCCCTGAAACAATTCCAGATGTGATGCTGAATGGCCAATAAAGACGTAATTTACACAAATATAAAAATATATAACTCATACCTCACTTCTGCACGCAGGCAACACGTACGCTATTAAACATTCCCGCTAAAGCGACGTGCAAAACGTTGAATCCGGTGGCGTGAACACACTTTGGCTTGAAAGACAGAGACACGCATTCATATACATATCATGCAATAATAATATGTTAATACAGTAAACTGGAATGAAAAGGCCTCGTTGCTGAATATCCGGTCATGGTTTCGATCATCGGTTATCGATACTAAATCCCAAAAAAAACGGCAGGCCTGTCAAACCCCGGGACCTTAGAAGCGGTGCGGCCTGTCGGGACGAGGGCGGAGTCTCACTCCCTGAACTCCTCCCCGTCCTCCCGGTCATCGCGGCGCGGAGCCGAGGGCTGGTTCGCTCCGCCGCCACTCAGATTCCGGATGGCGTTCCACAGTCTCTCGTTCTCCTCCAGCTGATCGTCACGCTGTGAAACAAAGCAAAGCTGACATTTGGGGGCTGGGCAAAAATAAATAATTTAAAGAATTGATTATTGTAGCGATTACTTTCACAATGCATTGATTAATTAACATTCAGTTTGATCAGATTCTTGATTAATCGACTATAGCAATTTATACGTGGTAATGTACATATCTGCATTAATTTCTTAACAAGTCAAGTAGGCTTACGGGTCATTTCAGTTACAGTACAGGCCAAAAGTTTGGACACCTTCTCCTTCAACGTGTTTTCTTTATTTTCATGACCATTTACGTTGGTGGATTCTCACTGAAGGCGAATGTGGAGTTATGTACTTAACAAAAAAAGGTAAAATAAGTGAAAACATGTTTTATATTCTAGTTTCTTTGCTCTGATTACTGCTTAAGTTAAAGTGAAGTGATTGTCACATGTGATACACAGCAGCACAGCACACAGTGAAATTTGTCCTCTGCATTTAACCCATCACCCTGAGTGAGCAGTGGGCAGCAATGACAGGTGCCCGGGGAGCAGTGTGTGGGGACGGTGCTTTGCTCAGTGGCACCTCAGTTGCACCTCGGCAGATCGGGATTCGAACCGGCAACCTTCTGATTACGTGGCTGCTTCCTTAACTGCTAGGCCACCACTGCCTCACCTTTGCACACTCTTGGCATTCTCTCGATGAGCTTCAAGAGGTCGTCACCTGAAATGCTTCTCCAACAGTCTTGAAGGAGTTCCCAGAGGTGTTTAGCACTTGTTGGTCCAGCTCACCCCAAACCATCTGGATTGGGTTCAGGTCCGGTGACTGTGGAGGTCAGGTCTCCACTTTTTGTTAAGTACAGAACTCCACATGTGTTCATTCATAGTTTTGATGCCTTCAGTGAGAATCTACCAACGTAAATGGTCATGAAGATAAAGAAAACACGTTGAATGAGAAGGTGTCCAAACTTTTGGCCTGTGTTGTATTTACAGGTGTGAATACTACTGTAACAGAAACGAGGTCTCTTATTTACATTTAAGTACTCCCACATTTCTGACGAAACCGCGAGTCTCTCACATTGAAAGTAAGAGTGACCTGAATGTCATTGTGAAACACTGCAGCACAGCACACGGTGACACAGTGAAATTTGTCCTCTGTATTTAACCATCACCTTTGGTGAGCAGTGGGCAGCCATGAAAGGCGCCCGGGGAGCAGTGTGTGGGGACGGTGCTTTGCTCAGTGGCACCTTGGCGGATCGGGGGCCGCTTCCTTAACCACTAGGCCACCACGGCCCCCATGCTTTAGTTCCACGCGTATTTTACATTGACTACGTCGGAGCGTCGCTCCAGCCCTACTCTTCATTTAGCGCCTTGGGGTCGGATTTCCGTTTAAATTGAAAGAAACGTGGAAAGACATTTTACCTGCTTTTGTAACAACTGAATCGCAGCTTCCTGTCTGTTCACCGTCTCTCGGAGCTGCACGCACAAAAAACCAGAAGGAAATGATAAGGCTTCGCCTTCACAGTAACCCTGCTGAGGGGTGTGGCAGGGGCGGAGCTTCACCTGGGCCAACTCGACACTCGCATGGCAGCAGCTCTGCCCCATCCCGCTCTTCTTCCAGGCCCCGCCCTCCTGCACGCCGTTGACCTTCTCGCAGGCCGGTGGCCGCGCCTGCTGAGGACCGACACGCGAGAAATGAAAACGTGCGCGGTGGCGCGCGGCCGCGCGTTAAACCGCGTTGCGCCTTACCGAGAGCCCCTTCCCAGGAGCTGCGGCGTGGGCGGCCGCCTTCAGGCCCTGCAGCTCGTCGTAAGGCAGCGTGGCACTTTCCGACACGGAGGAGGCCAGGGGGCCGCACAGGGAGTTACCGGAGCTGGCCGGCATGGGGATGAACTCGGCGTCCTGCAGCTCCTGTGGGTTAAATATCGCCATTTTGAGCAATTTCATTCGGATGCCCTCTGTCTGACATGTAACATCTACACGCCTTGTAGCCTGACGCGGAATCCTGATCATCCATATCCGAAGCATGAACAAAAGCACAGATTCTGAGCCCGCTGAACAGGACAAATTTGTCCTCTGCATTTAACCCATCACCCTGAGTGAGCAGTGGGCAGCCATGACAGGCGCCCGGGGAGCAGTGTGTGGGGACGGTCACATCACAGCAGCAGATTTTACCAGACATTCTGGCATTTACCAGACGCCCTTATCCAGAGCGACTTACAGTCAGTAGTTACAGGGACAGTCCCCCCCCTGGAGACACTCAGGGTTAAGTGTCTTGCTCAGGGACACGATGGTAGTAAGTGGGGTTTGAACCTGGGTCTTCTGGTTCATAGGCGAGTGTGTTACCCACTAGGCTACTGCTCCCACCCGGCATGTGGTTCATGACAATGACGAAAAGACTCTAGTTCCATCCCCAAAGGCCATTCTGAGCTGTTACAGGCGCTGACCACGTGGAAAAAAAAAAAATTGCGTCTCAAAGAGTGGGGCGATGCCAGAGGGACGCGTGTGACTCGGTGGAACATGCGCCAAAAAAGATGCAGCGAATGAACCAGCGCAGAGAGACGGAGACAAACGTAAATTTCCTGAAAGCTAGGATTCGAACCGGCAACCTTCTTAAAACTAGCGTAACACTGACAGACTAGCCCCTCGACCCCCAGAATACCTTGTATTAATAAATTGTGTAACATTTAACAGCAAAAGCTAATAAAAATAATATTATTATTCTCAATATCGACTATTCGCTGCAATAACGTGTTTTTAATATTATTTATTTACTTCCTGCACTGTTCACTTTATCTTGTCCTGCACCAGAGCAGCTGCTTTTTAATCTCATTTCGTACCCGTTTTCTTTATTTCAAAGTAAGAAATTAAAATGTGTGAACGGAGTAGATTATGAAACATTCTGGTACAGTGTGGCGATCACCTTTCGCAGCCAGAAAGGACAGGAACTGTCCCCCGTCTGGCTCGCCATGTTCATCGCTGAGAACTCGAGCCCTCGGTCCTCCGTGTCCGCCTCCACCGTGCCGCCCATGGTGCCCTCGCGCAGCTCGGTGTCCGCCGAGCCGTGCTCGGTGTCCAGGTCCATGGAGGACGTGGAGACGTGGCCCACGCCTACAACACCGACTGCATTACAACCAACCCCAATAAGAACCCGACTCAACCCCCCCCCCCCCAGAAAGCTGCTTACCGCTGCCTACTGAAACGCCGCTGCTGTTCGAACGGATGGTTTTTGAGTTCAGGACCTTTTCTGGAAATTTACAACAAGAAAAAAAAAAACATGAATGGAGAGCAGGACTTTTTTTTTTTTTTTTGTCTTCTGATCAATTTAAAAGGATAAAGAAAAGGCACGGACCCATGATGAGGATGGTGTGCCACCCACGGCAGGACAGGTCCGGCACGTGATGCAGGGAGCCAAAAATTGGGCGCGGCAGAGCGGGGCACACCTCAGACCCAAAGCCTTTATCATGAGGCATCCCCAGCCGCCCGTTCCCAGCGTTCCCCCACGCAAAGATCTGATTGTCTGGTGGAGGCCGGAAAGAACGTGTTACTGCTTTCTCGGATTTTTAAACCGAATATTACGTGAAGCGAAAGGGAAAAAAAAAAAAAAAACACCACACGGTGGGTTATGGACAACTGGCCTTGAACCGGCAGTGCTCAACTGTTCAGCTGAGATCTTACAGTGCTACACACACTCAAGGTTCAGCATGAACATGAAGCACTAATACGGTAAAATCAATACAGACGCAGTGACAAAATAAAGGTAGAAATGAACGGGCGGGACAGTACGGTAAAAACAGCCCACACAATATTAACACAATAATAGACATTGTGGTTCATTGTATACTTGCAATATTTGAAATACTGAGGTCTGTAGCAGTCGCTAAAGCATTTCGCTGCATATCATAGTGTTTGACTGTGTACGTGACAAATAAAATTTTAATTTTGAATTTGACATAAAAAGTGAAAAAAGAACAAACAGGCACAGATAAGATCCTAAAACTAATTCCAGATATTAATCTGACGTTGTGACCGGGAGAGATGAGACGCTGAGGTCCCCTCACCTTCGGTGGCAGCGATAGAAAATCCGTCCCCACAGGACACCTTGGTGATGGCCTTCCCCCCGAACTGACCCAGAAGCAGCTGCACGCCCTGGTGCTTCTTGAAGTCCTTGACCCCGAGCTGGCCATACTTATTGCAGCCAAACGTCATCAGGCGTCCTCGCTCTGCAGAAAAACGCGGAGACGGGGGACGTGAGGAAATGCAGACAACGGATTCCCTACCAGACCAAACGAAAGGCAAATTCTGTACCGTCAATGGCCGCCGTGTGGGTCTTTCCTGGTGCGATGACCTGGATCTTGAAGCGAGCCAGAGTCTTCACCAGGGTGAGGGTGGGGGTGTAGGGAATGCCTTGATTATCCTAGTTTAATAAACAGGATTTATTTAGGAGAAATAAGAAAAATGATCGGATGAACTGTTTTTTTTTTTTTTTTTTTTGTCGGCACCTGACTGATATCTGCAGTCTGATATCTACACAAGATCACTTGGTGAGGTCATTTCCTCACATGGATTATCCTACCACTGCTATGCTGACGACACACAACTCCTCTTCTCCTTTCCTCCCTCTGATCTACATGCTGCTTCCAAAATCTCTGCATGTCTAACAGACATCTCGTCTTGGATGGCAGCCCATCACCTCCAACTCAATCCCACCAAAACTGAACTAATATTCATTCCAGCAGATTCTTCACCACATCAGGATCTTGCTATTTACCTAGACAACTCGCAGCTCTCTCCTTCTGCAACAGCCCGCAACCTTGGCGTAACAATAGACAACCAACTCTCCTTCTCAACTCACATCAGCAATCTTTCCCGCTCATGTAGATTCCTTCTCTACAATATCAGACGAATCCGCCCTTACCTGTCAACCCAGGCCACCCAACTACTGGTTCAGTCCTTAGTAACCTCACGACTGGACTACTGCAACTCCCTTCTAGCTGGTCTACCTCTATGTACCATCCGACCTCTACAACTCATACAAAATGCAGCAGCACGACTGATCTTCAACCTTCCCAAATTCTCCCATACCACCCCTCTGCTACGTTCCCTTCACTGGCTCCCAGTAGCTGCACGCATCAGGTTCAAAATACTGATGCTGGCCTACAAAGCCAAACATGGAGTAGCACAATCCTACCTCACAGCCCTTATTACACCTCACACTGCACCTCGTATACTCCGAGCCTCCAGTACTGCTCGCCTGGTCCCTCCATCTCTAAAAGGAAGACGCTCATCTAGACTCTTCTCCGTCTTGGCCCCTCGGTGGTGGAATGAACTTCCCCTCGAGGTCAGAACAGCTCAGTCACTGAGCACCTTCAAACGGCAGCTCAAGACCTTCCTCTTTAAAGAATATTTAGATTAAATTGTAATTTTCTTGTCAAACTTTGTGTACAGAATCTACAACAGAGTGAATTAAATAGATGTATTCATAGTTGGGGTCCTAGTGAACCGGAATTGATCTCTTCATCGATGGTAACTTGAAAGCACGTTGTAAGTCGCTCTGGATAAGGGCGTCTGCCAAATGCCGTAAATGTAAATGTAATGCAGGTTTAAGGAAGCCAAATTTAAGGCTTTTTAAGAGCTTTTTTAAGGCCACTTACATCGAATTAAAAGCCCTGAATCAGGGTCGTGAACCACATTTATCCAAGGGCCAGAGTTATCCTTGACCAGATACTCTTCTAAAATAATAGATTATTTGTATTTGATTTGGTAAGTGTCACTAGGGGGCGACAGCAACATTCTCAGTTTCTTATGTGTGAGGCATTTCCACTGCTGCACTTCGTGAACCCAGAAGTGACGAAATTCACCAAATTATTTAGATGTTACCAGTACAAAATTATATTGGGTCTGCAGTATTTTTAAGACCTTTAACCGTGGATTTAGGGATTACTAGACATTTTTTTATTATATTTAAGGCCTTAATTTTTTGGCCGAACATCCAATTAAAGGCTTTTTAAGGATCTGTGGATACGATGCATTTGATTGTAAGATTCAAACCATGAATATTTAACATTAATACGAGTCCCCAAGCCTGTATATGGTCCCGCAGTGGCTAGAAATGGCGATAGAAATGCCTCACCGTTCAGAGAGTGGCAGCTCAGACGGTCGGTATGAGAACATTTAGGGACTTATTTTGCACGCACGCACCTCTCCAGGGTGGTTCTTCAGGCCCGTGATGCCCTGGTTCAGGCCGAGCTTGTTGAACTCATTGTTCCCACAGGCGAGCACCTTCCCAGATTCGGTCAGGAAGAAGGTGCCGTCGCTGCCACAGTAGACAGAGTCAAATCTGGCACCTTTGGGCACGTCCACCTACATCGGTACAAAACAGACGAAAGGCAGAAGATTTAGAAGCTTTAGGTGATTTTAGATTGTTATAATGTACTGTCTGAATTACAAACCTGACCTGGCCCAAGCCCAACAAGTTCTGCTTCTAAAAAGTCTGACTTTCTTTGATGTAGTTAAAATGAATTGCCTGGCGACGGTGGCCGAGAAACGCAAATCGAATGTCATTGAAATTTAAAAAAAATAAACATCACGCAACACACTTTTACCAACCACCGAAACAAATATACAAGCAGCGGATCACGCGCAACGGATAAGTATTAAAGAAGTTAATTTACAGCACGAGCGCGACCTCGACCCCGCCCGACTTGGGCCCGGTCTGAATTGCCAGAAATACCGTATTAATGTAGAAAGGGAAATTATGACTTTAGCATCATGCCCAGTTAGGGTGGTAGTAGCCTAATTTGTAACACACTCGCCTATGAACCAGAAGACCCAGGTTCAAATCCCATTTACTTCCATTGTGTCCCTGAGCAAGACACTTAACCCTGAGTGTCTGCAGGGGGGGACTGTCCCTGTAACTACTGATTGTAAGTCGCTCTGGATAAAAAAAGTGAAGTGGTTGTCACATGTGATACACAGCAGCACAGCACACGGTGCACACAGTGAAATTTGTCCTCTGCATTTAACCCATCACCCTGAGTGAGCAGTGGGCGGCCATGACAGGCGCCCGGGGAGCAGTGTGTGGGGACGGTGCTTTGCTCAGTGGCACCTCGGCAGATCGGGATTCGAACCTGATTACAGGGCCACTTCCTTAACCGCTAGGCCACCACTGCCCCAGGGCGTCTGGTAAATGCCGAATATTTAAATGCAAATGTAGTTAACTGGTCGGTCACCTGCATTGGAGAAGCAAAATCGTCCTCACAGCCCAGACCAAGGCGACCTGCGGGCAGAACGAACAGAAAGTTCTCAACACTCGCCACAGCGTACGTCAATTCGAGCGAAACGAACGAGCCGCTCACCATGTTCACCACAGCCCCAGGAATACAGGTCCCCGCTGTGCGCCAGCAGGGCCACCACGTGGTTGTCGCCGCAGGACACCTGCTGCACCCGCCGCTCCTGGAAGAACTCGGGAAGAACCGGCTCCAGGACCTCCATCCCCAGCTCGTTCTCCACGCCGACGCAGCCGTAGTAATCCGACCCGAACAGGTACAGCTGGTCTTCGTCTAAAGAAAGAAAAAACGCACGCGGCGACGATGCGGCGCAGGCCCGGGGCGACGGAGAGGAGTCCGGACGTCCCGTCCCCGCACTCACCGGTAACGCAGGCGGTGAAGTCCGTCCCGCACGACACCTGCCGGATGGCCTTGCCCTGCAGGCGTTCCACGCGGCGGGGCTGGCGGTACGAGGCCTGGTCCCCGTGACCCAGCTGGCCCACCATCTTGGCACCGCCCTGCACGCTCTAGACAAAAACAAGCAAAGTTCTGCAGAAAAGGCAAAAAAAACAAACAAACAAACAAACAAAAAAAACGTAAAAACAATCATTTTATTGGATGCGGGGACGTTTTTTTCCGCCCGCTTAGCGAGATCACTACTCACTGCCCAGGTGTAGAGCTCCTTCTCCACCGTCACCACCGCGAAGTGGGTCTCCCCGGCGCACACGTGCTGGGCGCTGCTGCCCCCCTTGAACGTGTCCAGCTTCTGAGGGGTCAGCTTGCCGCCGCCCCAGAAGTACGCCTCCCTGGAGCGAGTGGTCACCACCGCCACGGGACTCTCCGTCACCGAACTCAGCCTGCGGACAGAAGCAGCGTGACGTTGGCGAGCCCGAGCGGCGCCGGCGGCGGCGGGAGAAAGTGTCCCTGCGTCCCACCCACTTGGGCTTCTTGATGGCCGAGTTGAGCGCCGCCACTCGCTCCTCCAGCTCCCTGCGGAACACAGAACAAGCGCTGACATCCTCCCTCGTCCGGCAACACCGCCGGAGCCGCGTTCTAGCGCCTCTATTTCTAACACCCACTGCTTGACACCGGCGATGAGCGGCTGGTTGAGGATCTGGTCGGCCGCGGGTCTTCTCTCCGGGTCCTGTCCAAAAGGAAAATGGAACGGCCGTCACTCGTGCGCTAGTATTCCGGTTGGTTGGGCGGGAATTTTTTTTTTTTTTTTTTTTACAGCCATAAAATCAACATGACAACAACGAACATGAAAAGCCAAAAGCTCCTGACCTGCTCGAGGCAAGCGTAGACCAGCTTGATGAGGTCGGCGGAGTACACGTCCGACCGGACCTCCATGGTCCAGTTGCCCTGGACGATCTTCACACACAGGTTGAGTGGGTTCTGCGGGGAGATCGGGAGTCGCCTGATGTAGAACGTGGACGTAGAACGGCGGCGAGGACAAAAGAGAAGGGGGGGGGGGGGGGGGTTACCGTAGCATCGAACGTCCTGGTGAGGGTCAAAAGCTCGTAGAGGACACAGCCCGTGGCCCAGATGTCGGACTTGAAGTTGTACTTCACTCCCTGGCAAAGCTCCGGAGACATGTAGTACGGAGTTCCTACACACTGCCAGGGGCCACCATCAAGCAAAGGAGTTACGTCCAGCGTGACAATTTGACAACTCTTACTAAAACCCTGGTCGTAATCGTTCTGAAAAAATGTCACGGCTGCCGCGGGTACCAGGCCCCTTGCCCAACCGGAAGGACTAGATGCCCAGGACCACGGACAGTGTAAAAAAAGCACCAACGAGCAAGCACAACCGCAAACTCATTCGGCGAATTTATTCTCGTTTCACGTAAGCCGTTTTATGGATTGACGTGACTTTGACCCGACCACGCGTTTGTTAAAACACTGCAGCACAGCACACGGTGACAGGGTGAAACGTGTCCTCAGTGTTTAACCGTCACCCTTGGTGAGCAGTGGGCGGCCATGACAGGCGCCCGGGGAGCAGCGTGTGGGGACGGTGCCTTCGTCAAGGGGAACTCAGTGGTTCGAACCGGCAACCCTCTGACGTTGGTTCCCCTTCAACTCTGCACGAGGCCATTACGAAAGCTAATACATTATAAATAAAGTGATTTATTCACAGCAGTACCTTCTATAATTTGATATTCATTTGAAACTTGATAGAAATACGCGGCAAACTTTAAAAAACAAGAATCACCACACAAATCACAACGTGTGATTTAGAGACTTTGATCAGACGAGACTAATTTTGACATTTTGGCAGATTTTGTCCAAACGCACTTTTGACTATTAGAAACTGGGCGCCTGTTTCATCCGAGTCTGCACTGCGGTCAAGCTGCTTAACTAAAACCTTACTGGACGTCTATCAGATTTGGAACGATTACTTCTTTATTACACGTTTTTCTGATGTTATAAGACTATAATGAGTTTTTTTATTTATTTCTTTACTGGCTTTAACCCCAGTGCAGGGCTGCCCTTTTCTAGATCCCCCAGCGCCCTGTTTCCATCAGATTTAGAAATTTGATCAGCCCCCGAAAGGAAAACCAAAGTATCTGAATATCTTGCCTCTACAATTTTTGCAACCCGATGGCAATAAATTCACAGTAAAAAAATGGAAGCGGCAAAATTTTGAATAATGACATTCAACTTCAGGCTCAGGATGCTCCACTGTAGCGATAAAGAGTTTTCAAACTTCACCACACTGCAATATGTGGAGTTCTGTACTTAACAAAAAAAGGTGAAATAAGTGAAAACATGTGTTATGTTCTAGTTTCTTTGCTCTAGTTATTGCTTTGCTCACTCTTGGCATTCTCTCGATGAGCTTCAAGAGGTCGTCACCTGAAATGCTTCTCCAACAGTCTTGAAGGAGTTCCCAGAGGTGTTTAGCACTTGTTGGTCCAGCTCACCCCAAACCATCTGGATTGGGTTCAGGTCCGGTGACTGTGGAGGTCAGGTCTCCACTTTTTGTTAAGTACAGAACTCCACATGTGTTCATTCATAGTTTTGCTGCCTTCAGTCTACCAACGTAAATGGTCATGAAAATAAAGAAAACAGAAAATGAGATGTGACCAGACTTTTGACCTGTACTGTAAGCCGACCAGGATGCTGTTCGTCTCCGGAATACGGAAACACAGAATCTCTCTCGCTTCCTCACTCATATTTCGTTGTGTGATGAGAATGTCATCGTCTCGCATGATGGTATAATCATCTTCTCCACCGCCTCTTCACCTCAGTCCACATGGGCCTTTAACGAGTTAAAAACGGCAGCTTCGCCGCATCCATCCCGCCCGAGTTTTACACGGCGGCCGCTCACCGTCTCTGCCATGGAGAACTCCGAGCCCAGCTTTTTGGCCAGTCCGTAATCGCCCAGCTTGATCAGGTTGGTCTTAGTGAGGAAGATGTTCAACGTCTTGATGTCTCTACGGGGGGAAAGCATCGATACCGAGCCGTTAAAATGCAGATCTGACGCCGCTGCTCCACGCCAGGGGACACGAAACCCGTTTACCTGTGCAGGACGCCCGCCTTGTGTATGTGGGCCACGGCGGACACAATCTGGTACAGATACCATATCACCACCTGAGGACAACGGAGGGAAAAATTAAAATGTGCAGCGACACACCACACGTCCCCCTCCAGTCCCCCAAATATTACCTCCTCGGAGAAGAGCTTCCCCTTCTGCTGGTTGATTTTGTCGTACAGATTTCCACCTGGAACAACACAGCCAGTTCGTCAGCGGCACGCTGCTAATTATCTGAGACACGTGTCCTCTGAATTTATGGGGCAGTGGTGGCCCAGAGAGTAAGGAAGCGGCCCCGTAATCGCCAAGGTGCCACTGAGGTCCCCTTGATGAAGGTGACTATCACTTCACTTTCACTATTTAACCATCACCCTTGGTGAGCAGTGGGCAGCCATGACAGGCGCCCGGGGAGCAGCGTGTGGGGACGGTACCTTCATCAAGAGGACCTCAGTGGCACCTTGGCGGGTCGGGATTCGAACCGGCAACCTTTCGGTTTCGGGGCCGCTTCCTTAACCGCTAGGCCACCACTGCTTACATTGTAACGTTCTGACGTAGATCGTCAGCTCTAATTTACTGAGACATGCGGCTGAGAAAGTTCTGGAAGAGTGACGTGGTTCACTACGTAAAGCCAGCAGAGATACTACAGACCTGCGCTGGCTTTAAACGTAGAGGAAGTGTCTTGGTAATACATTCACGTGTCAGTTTTCCAGAACTTTCTATGTTAAGAAGGTTGTGAGATGTTCTGCGGCCACCGTTGCAGTACTCCAGCTCGATCAGCAGGCTGCTCTTGTCCATGAAGTGGTTGAAGTAGGCGATGATGTTGTGGTGCTGCAGGATGGAGAGGATGCTGATCTCGTTCATCACGTCCCGCCGCTTCTTGTCCGACAGGCAGCTGAGCTCCACCTCCTTCCACACCACCAGCGAGTTGTCCTGCGTGGAGACAGACATGCAGGCATGGTGAGGGCCGGGCGGGGCCTGGCAGTAGCCTGGTGGGTAACACACTCGCCTATGAACCAGAAGACCCGGGTTCAAACCCCACTTACTACCATCGTGTCCCTGAGCAAGACACTTAACCCTGGGTGTCTCCAGGGGAGGACTGTCCCTGTGACTCTGGATAAGGGCATCTGGTAAATGCTCTTGAGGCATCTTAGCTGATGTTGTCCCTGGTTTAATGATTTCTAAATTCATAATAGTGTTTAATATTTTTATAAAAGCACTGTGTGAAACAGTTTTCAAAACACTGTGTATATTGTTGAATTAATAATTTTTCCATTTATCATAATAAAATGCTGTATATTGTTGTATTGATAATGTTGGGTGGTGGTGGCCTAGTGGGTAACACACTCGACTATGAACCAGAAGACCCAGGTTCAAACCCCACTTACTACCATCGTGTCAACCCTGAGTGTCTCCAGGGGGGGACTGTCCCTGTCACTACTGACTGTTAGTAAATGTAAACGTTTAAAACGCGCCGCACCTCCGAGCGCCGGTACAAGGTCGCCTCGCCGAACGCCCCCTTGCCCAGCGTGCGGATGGGGATGTAGTGCAGCTTCTCCTCCTCCCCGCCGGGCGCCGACCTGCCGCCGCCGCCGCCACCGGCCGCCGCGTCGCTGCCCGTCTCCGAGCTGAGGGACGCGAGGTGTCGCTCGTACTCCTCCAGGGACATGTTGGCCCCTGCGAGGCTGACAAAACTCGAACCGAGAACCGAACCGGACCGCTACGGCCTTCAGCCCGACACGGCGGCGGACGCCATGTTGGCTCTCAAGGACCCGGAAGAGGTGTGGAAAGGGGCGGGGCAGCGAGAATACTTCAGATAAACGCTGTAAATGTAGATACTTCTTAAATGTTTCACAACTTTAGTTTAAATGTTTATTTGTTATATTTACTTTAATCATTCTGTACATTTATGTAATGACAGTTTGACGGTGGATTTTATGGTGGATTGGCGGAGAAGTGAACCTCGGTGTCGTGTATTACCTGGAGGGAGTGATAGGGTGAGCTGGACCCCAACAAGTGCTAAACACCTCTGGGAACTCCTTCAAGACTGTTGGAGAAGCATTTCAGGTGACGACCTCTTGAAGCTCATCGAGAGAATGCCAAGAGGGTGCAAAGCAGTAATCAGAGCAAAGAAACTAGAATATAAAACATGTTTTCACTTATTTCACCTTTTTTTGTTAAGAAAATAACTCCACGTGTTCATTCATAGTTTTCATGCCTTCAGTGAGAATCTACCAACGTAAATGGTCATGAAAATAAAGAAAACACATTGAATGAGAAGGTGTGTCCAAACTTTTGGCCTCTACTGTACGTACGTGCATTTCGACCATCTTTCTGAAGCCAAGTAGACCACATCTGTGAGAACATGGAGCAACGTTCACGTCAAAGGCTCTAAAAAAGCCCTAAAAAACTAGCTAAATCTTTCATTGTTTGCTCCTGTTATCTCTCACAGGCAGAGTCCCTCCCCTCCCCAAAAGTCACGTAAAAGTAAAGGCTGCCAGAGTCCAGTCCCTGGCGGGACACCAGCCAGAAAATGGCCAGTTCGAGCGCGGAGACGTACAGGCGAGACGACTTCGGCACGGACGACATGCCGTTCTGCAATAACTCTGAAGACTTACAGGAAGGTACGGGGAACACGATCCACGCACAGCATGTATCTGCATTCACACACTGCGAGCCACACATGTAGTCCAGCAGACCAGTGTGTCCCTGTCCAGGACTCTCGCCGTCACACATGTGGCCTTGTGTCCCCATGCAGTGTCCATATTAACGGTGCGAGGTGAGACTGGCTCCGGGTTCTACCGACTGGCCTCCACCATTCTCGGGCTGCTCTCTGTCCTTTTCCTCGTTGTCATCATTGGCATGTCGGTGCTCTGTGAGTGACATTTGCCTGTTTTATGGGCACGTTCAGCATGCTTTGACTGTGTAATACTGCCAACTTACATATTGAGACACACTGAGACGCACGTATGTATGCATGTGTACTACTGTTCAAAACTTCAGGGTCTTTCAGAAATGTCCTCGTCTTCCATGAAATTATTATCTCATTAAATATAAAGTCATATACAAAGAAATAAAGACTGGATCCACATTTGCTGATGCGCCAGATACTCAACTAGTGTGAATTTGTCCAGTTTTATTTGCTTGTCTAACCAGTGAAACTGTACTCAGCCCTTCTCATTGCAAGAGGACACCTTCTGGACAGGATTTTTCATCAATTCGGTGTTGTTTTCATTTGACGTTGGACAAAACAATCGTTTTCATAAAAATATTTCATATTTCAAACTGACCCTAAACCTTTGAATGGTAGTATTGAATGTAAGTGTTTCATGATATGCATCTTATTAATATTCCGAAGGACCATGCACTGATCGCCCTGATACGTTCCAGTCTGTGCGTATAATGATATGCGTTGTATTGAGACACGCGTTGAACCCAGGGCGGCCAGGGCTTCAATTCGCCTTCTGTCCTCCTCTCGGACAGACAGCGAAGTGAGCGGGAGGCACGACCGCCTGGCGCTCAACTCCAGCCAAGCGAACGGCGAGCTGGAGAGCTTGAAGGCCGACTACAAGCGCCTGGCTGCCACAAAGTCCACGCTGCACGAGGAGTTCGGCAAGGTGCTGAGCGAGAAGAAGGCCCTGCAGGTGCGGTTGGAGAGGGCGATGTCACAGATCGTCGCCCTTCGGCAGGAGAAGGAAAGAAGCGAGAATCAGTTGAAGATATCCAGTGAGATCTTGAATGGTTTTAAGTGCGCAACTAAAATGACTCCATGTCGTAAATGTGATCAAATCGTCCATGTTGCATGACAGGGGACAGTTGTGGACGTTGCCCGCAGGGATGGAGACTGCTGAACGCCACCTGCTACTACTTCTCCGATGAAGGTCTTCACAAAAGAGGCTGGGAACAGAGCAGGCAGGACTGTGTTAACAAGGGGGGCGACCTGGCGGTTGTAGATACCCAGGAGAAGCAGGTAAAAAAAAATAATAAAAAATAACTTTCTTTTTACAAGAAGCAGCATCAAAGCATCGAAATGACGCCGCCACTCTGTTTCACGCAGGAGTTCGTTTCGGAAGTCCTGCAGGCATCCCGCCTCGGCTACTGGGATGGCTTCTGGATTGGACTGAAAGATGACCACACTGAGGGCGTCTGGAAGTGGAGAGACGGGGCTTCGCTGGAGCGAGGGTGCATATAAAACCACGGCACAATGCAGTTTTCGTGCAAGGGTTCCCGCAGATCTTTTTTTGTGCATCTTGTGTATTCCCAGGCACTGGAGGGAGGGTGAACCCAACGACTTCTACTCTGCTGAGGACTGTGCTGCAACATATCCCACCAGCAAACCGCTGGAGGCCTGGAACGATGCCCCATGCAACCACCCACTCAAATGGATTTGTGAAATGTCGCCCTAGAAATCTATGCACGCATTATCTCCTTTTAATTTTGAATAATTCATGGATGACCAGCCATTAATGTTCTACACCCACCTTTCACACATGTTGCAGGCAGACCTGCAAGAAGCCGATTTGTAAGTGCCTGTCATGGCTGCCCACTGCTCACCAAGGGTGATGGGTTAAATGCAGAAGACAAATATCAACGTGTCACCGTGTGCTGTGCTGCTGTGTCTCAAATGGCAATCACTTCACTTTCAAATCGTCATTTTTGGTGTGCGTCCAACACAACACAACACAGTTCTTACACACATCCGCATTCGTTAACAAGCATTGTTAGTTAAGGCTTAATGATCTGTGCCCACATCTCACAGCCTGAGAATAAAAAATGGCTGCTATTAGTACAAAATATCGGTGTCCGTTCTGGTTATTTTCCCGGGGTTGCTCCACAAGAGCCGCCTTTAAAAACTTCTCTTAAACAGAAGATGTTTTCTGAAAAAAATCCAAATCCGTTCATGGTTTCTTTTTCCAGAAAAAGAAAGGTTTCATCAGAACGCTGCTATGCGACCATGTAAATACAGAATAAACCGAGGAAGAAAGACATTGAAACCAGTTCCTGTGATTTCAAACTCCTTTATTTTCACCAGAACGCCACTCCAAACAACACCACAACGTACATGGAAGGTTCTCACGGAGAGTAAACGGAGCGTCCTGTAGTGTCTCCGTCGTGGCGGTAAAAAGAAGACCGGGGAAAGCCGGTGAACGTCACCAGGCCTTCACGGTTGCGTCCGCGGACGTGACGGCGGAGTTTAGCTCAAGTTCAGGTGCTTCTGCGAGTTCGGTGTTGCGGGTGAACATATTTTACAGTACGGTGTCGAGGTGATGCAAGGTAAACGAGGGGTTCGAAATGTAACGACACCACCGGATTCAAACTACATTTACATTTACAGCATTTACCAGATGCCCTTATCCAGAGCGACTTACAATCAGTAGTTACAGGGACAGTCCCCCCCTGGAGACACTCAGGGTTAAGTGTCTTGCTCAGGGACACGATGGTAGTAAGTGGGGTTTGAACCTGGGTCTTCTGGTTCATAGGTGAGTGGGTAGCGGCCTGCGGGATGACGCAAAGGTTGGAAATTTTAATGCGGCCTGCATTAACATATCATCAGTCCATGCTGATGATATGTTATCATGATGAAGTAATGACCATAGCCACTCAGCTACAGCTCGGAGTCAGGCTCCAACCTGGTTATGAACCTGGTTTTGAATCCATTCAAAAAAAAATAAAGGCCACTAAGTAACACCTATATGACCGTATGCCATTTTAAATACGTAATGGCGTCTCGCTGTCCTGGCACTTTCTACCGTAAGTAAATGTCATGAAATTCATGCAATAATGAAAAAGAGACACGAACATCAAGCATAAAAACTGACGCCAGGAAGCAAGAAGTAGGCCAGAGAAGCCATGTTCGCGTCCTTCTATATTTCATTCATATTCATGTTCAGAAGAACCCGGTGAAGTTAAGTAATGACGGTTGGTAATGATGTCTGAGAAGATTTGAAATAAGCAGTTATTTGTGGAATACCTGATGCGGGTAAAACACTCGCCTATGAAGACCCGGGTTCAATAGCCTGAGTGTCTCCAGGGGGACTGTCCCGGTCACTACTCTGGATAAGGGTGTCTGGTAAATGCCATAAATGTAGTTTGAGGTCGAGGATGTGCAGGTTTACAGGTGAGCTTCATGGCAAGCCTGGATGGAACCATCTCAGCATCTGGTCGCCTAATGGACTGGAGGCTTCTCTTGTCATGGGGTCTATGGAGCTCCAGTCACGTCCAAGTTGCGACCAGCGACCGATGGATGCTTGAATTTTGATTCCAGCACTTTCGCATTCTGGGAGCAGTGGTGGCCTAGCGGTTAAGGAAGGGGCCCTCTAATAAGAAGGTTGTCGGTTCGAGTCCCGATCCGCCGAGGTGCCACTGAGCAAAGTGCCTGTCATGCCTGCCACTGCTCACTCAGGGTGATGGTTAAATTCAGAGGAAGTATTTCACTGTGTGCACCGTGTGCTGTGCTGCTGTGTATCACAAGTGAATCACTTCACTTCTGTGGGGGAAAAGCCTGAAGAGACCATGAGGTGCATCATATTTTGGCAGATGAGTGGAAGAGGAACTTGTGGAACTTGCTGCGGCCTGCAGGGGGCGCCAGGGCGCAGACGAGCCTGTCCGAGTTCCACGAAGAAGGAACGAACCGACGCGATGGCCGCGTCTGGGCGACATTTAAAGATTGAAAGAACATTTAAAGAAACGAGATGACTGAGAGGAGCGCCTGGCTCCAGCGGACCACGCGGTTTCAGGTCATTCGCTGTTTATTTACCGGAGTTCTTTCACGGATCTTCTCTCACTCGTTAAACAAAAACCCAGAAGTCTCAACTTTCGCAAGGTCATGCATGTCCGTTTTTCAGTTGCTGCTACAGACAAATTGTAAGAAAAAAAACGAGAAGTGATTCCGCCGCTCTTCCATCTTAAGGCGGTGTGCCACGTTTCAAAATAAAAGTTCCGAGTGGAAAGACGGCATAATACTTATAATAAAGTCACGGACACGGGGAATTTAAATAGAATGCCATTTATATACAGTATAAAACACGAATAAACCTGGAACGGTGACCCGGAACGGTGATTTAAAAAAAAAAAAAAAAAACTGTTATCCCAGCCTCTAACCTGACCTATAACCCCAAATGCCTCCTACATATAACAATGGCGGACAGAGTTGCCAGATCCTAAATGTCGACGTATCGTACTAGCATCTTAAAGTTTATCGTATTTTGAGTTTTAAGTTATTGTAATCAGAAGGTTGCCGGTTCGAATCCCGATCTGGTTAGACATGCAGAGATTTTTGGAAGCAGCATGTAGATCTGAGGGAGGAAAGGAGAAGAGGAGTTGTGTGTCGTCGGCATAGCAGTGGTAGGATAATCCATGTGAGGAAATGACCTCACCAAGTGATATCGTGTAGAGGGAGAAAAGGAGAGGACCTAGCACCGAGCCTTGAGGGACACCGGTGGAGAGTCTACGTGAGGTAGAGGTGGATCCTTTCCAAGTCACTTGGTAAGATCGCTCAAGGTAGGAAGCAAACCACTGCCATGCTGAGCCCCGAATTCCAAGCCTCTTCAGGATAGACAAGAGAGTCTTGTGTTTAACGGTGTCAAATGCTGAAGAGAGGTTGAGGAGAATAAGAACCGATGACAGTTTTGCCAATCTGGCTGCATGTAGCTGCTCGGTAACAGCCAGAAGGGCCGTCTCAGTGGAATGAGCTGTTCTTAAGCCAGACTGGTTAGGATCCAGTAGGTTGTTCTGTGACAGATGAACCGATAACTGATTGTAGACACACCGCTCAATGATTTTAGAAAGAAATGAGAGGTGGGAAAGTGGTCTGTAGTGGTTGATGTCTGTAGGATCGGCTGTGGGTTTCTTTAGGATTGGAAGAACCCTGGCTGTTTTAAAGGCAGATGGTACATGGCTGGATGACATTGAGCTGTTTATGATATAAGAAAAGAAAGGGATGAGGTCAGCTGAAGACGACTGAAGACCAGATCCAGGACATTCCCTCCTTTGTGTGTGGGAGAGATGTTGCTGTTGGTCAAGGAAAAAGAGTGGAGAAAAGGAAGAAGGCAAGGTGATTGGAGTTTGGCTGGTGGAAGGTTGAAGTCACCAAGGAGAATTAGGGGGGTGTCTAAGGAGAAAATGCTGAGCAGAGTGTCCAATTCATCAATAAAGGTACCGAGTGGCCCTGGAGGGCGATATAAGACGATGAGAAGGATGTTCACAGGAGAAGAAACTGAGACTGCAGAAAGAAGAAAGTAGTAGTAGCCTAGTGGGTAACACACTCACCTATGAACCAGAAGACCCGGGTTAAAATCCTGCTAACTACCATTATGTCCTTGAGCAAGAAACTTAATCCTAATTGTCTCCAGGGGGGACTGTTCTTGTAACTACTGACTGTAAGCCGCTCTGGATAAGAACGTTTGATAAATGCCGTAAATGTAACTAAAGCACTTTCACTTTCTGAGTACGAACAGCGCCCCCTACCTGTGTGGAGTCAGGATGAGTCCAGAAAATCACATTTTCTTCTGTAGCTGCAACTCCGCCATGTAAATCCGCATTTAAACCGCTCGTCATTGTTTACGACGTGCGACCCCACGATTGTCTGTAAAGCCACGTGACGCGACTGAGATCTGTAGCTGTCCTGCTGATGAAATAATCAAATTATTTTGAAGTGGCAAAATGATTGTACATTTTGGGGATTTGGGAATCATCGAATGTACAGAGAAGACAAATGTGATCATGATCGTACGTCTGGCGACACCGATGGTGGACAACACGTTCGTGGTCGTGCTGAAGCAACTACTAGAAATCGTCTCTACGCCCGCACAACGGCGCTCTCAACTCCCAGCGAAGGAGCGAGGCGAGTGGGGAGTTACAGCGCCACCTACGGGTGGAGGGGGTTAGAACGATGGATAAAACGGACGCAGATAAAACGGCTTTTCGGGAAAATTATTTTCTTGTGGTGACGTTTGTACAGTTCCGTATTTAAAGTAGAATGCGGAAAAGGGCATCACATAATGGAAAATGTCTCCAGCACCGTTGACGTTTCCTCCTCGTCCGTAAAGTGGAATTCTGCAATTCCCTCCGCAGGCGAGATCCCGGGGTTACCTGGTCCGGAGAACCTTGAAGGCTGCGCAGGCCGAGTTTGAGGACATTGTGAGTGAGGTTGACGGGGACCTTTGTGACCTCAGCTGGGAGGGGACACTCATCCCTCAACCTCGCTTTTCAGACCAGGTGGGTGTCGCCGCCGCGCCGTCTTACACCAGTGGTCTCGGGCCGATTGTCCGCGTGTGATTGTCATTTACGGCATTTACCAGACGCCCTTATCCAGAGAAACTTACAATCAGTAGTTAAAGGGACAACTCAGGGTTAAGTGTCTTGCTCAGGGACACAATGGTAGTAAGTGGGGTTTGAACCTGGGTCTTCTGGTTCACAGGCGAGTGTGTTACCCCACTAGGCTACAACCACCCCATGTGCCTCCTCCTGTCTTTAGGGAGTCGTGACGTTGGGACTCGGTCGCTGCGCGCCGCCTGAACGCGAAGCTCCCAGCACTCGGCCGCAGGATGCTGCTCCAGAGAGGGACCCTGCGTGCAGAAAGGTGGGAGATGGCGGGGAGCTGGAGATGGAGAACCACCCAGGAACCTCTGCTTGGTGCAGCTCACCTGTGGATGGTACCAGCAGTGAATTTAAGTTAAAAGGTGGGTCTGTGGGTGCAGGTGTTGTTCTCCAGCAGCAGAATTACAGGGAATGTAGAGCAGAGCAGCTGGAAAGATGGTGTGGAGATCAGGTCATTTCTGCTGTCTTGTGCACAGCTTTGCAGGCACGTCCGGCCGCTGAAGAAGTCCTCGCCTCTGCCGTTTCGCTGCAGGAGCGCAGGAGCATTCTCACCATGGAGCTGCTCTGGATCCAGCAGGCCATTGCCAGCAGGAAGAAGGTGCGAGACGCTTGTGGAACCGCCTTCCAGCTTCCTTCGGCGACTCAGCCATCTTCAAATGACCTCCTGCTCTTCACGCTTCTCTTTGCAGTACCTGATTATGAAGGAGGCGCTGGTTGCTGTGTAGAGCTGTGCTGAAGAGCTGCATCGTCCCCGCGTCCTTTTGTCCTTGATGCTGTAAGGGATGAGGTGAAAACGAGGGCCCTGCAATCATGACCGTGGATACCCGGGGCCAGATGTTCTCTTCTGGAAGGCTGCTATGATGGTTGCCATGCTGCACTGCAGACGTCTTCTCGATGACTGATGTTCATAAAACAGACTGGCATTTTATATTTAAAAAGTAATAAATCATTGTTGCACCATCAGCGAGTTTTAATTTCACTAATTAAAATTAGGATATAAACATAACTGTAACAGAGGACGGCAGAAATGCAACGGGATATTATCTTTATATATTGGTTTAAAAAAAAAAAAAAAAAAAACAGTGAAATGCCCGTATCTATAAAAGCATCTCAGGCACAAAGCTGCGCGTTATTCTGTGACTACGTTGACGGTCTTTTTGTGTTCTAAATTCGGGTACGTTGATACCAGGGGCGGCAAAAGAACACGTGTTCCGAGAAAACCTACAAAGAGCTTTTTACCACATCATTGACCCGTCTTTTGTGCTAAACCCGTTCATAGTTTATGGCAAGTTTTTTTTTGTTTTTTTTTTAATCTATACATTTAAATATACTGGCAAAAAGACCCCCTTTAAACTTCTTTCTGCCAAATTTCAAATGCTACCTTGGTACCATTACTGGTTCTTCCAAAACCATACACATTTTTAATAAGTCTGGTCCTTCTGCTTAACTTCTCTTTTAGATCCTTTGTCCAAATAACAGCGTAAAGTCTCAGTGTTTTTCTTCATTTATTTATATGCTGCCACTATGTGCACTATGTACATTGTATTTTGAAATGTTAATAAAAAAAAAAACAGTTTTACCAGCAAGTAGTTGTGTGTGTATAAGAGAGATCTTTTAATGTTTAATGTTACCTCCACCATTGAGGTAAGATGATTTCTGGTGAATGACAGCGACCACGCCCACGAGAAATAGCCAGACTGGAAAATGCTGTGTTGAAAATACAGCAACCTGTTTGTACTTTGGTTCAATTTGAACCATTTTAAGTGTTTTTGTCAAGTCAAGGAGGAATGACCCTATAAATGAACATATTTTTATTATTTCTTTCTTATTAAAGAATATATACATATATATATATAAACATGATGTTTTCTCAAAGTAATACATTGATCAAAAAATTAAAAATGGCAGAAGCTCATCTACAGTTGTCTTGTTTGGACGTGTCCAGAGATGAGGTTCTGTGTGTGTTCAGAGTGTGTGCATCCTCCGTCTGATCCTTGGTGTGTTGGGCTTTTACGCCGCTGCCGCTCTGAGTCCTGGAAACACGACAGGCTGGTGTGTGTGTGTGTGTGTGTAGGTTACGCTGGTCATCCACTTTAGCAGAATCCATAGCCTAGCCACTACCTAATGAAGTCTGAACATAAATATCTTACTTTTTTCTATTTGAATTATTTTCTTCTTCCTTTGTTCTATTGTAATTATTTTTATAACTGTTACAGTTCAGGATTTTTTTTACTGCGTGTTGTACTGCTATGAATCTTGAAGTGTGTGTGTGTGTGTGTGTGTGTGTGTGTGATACCTGTAATCCTGGTCGTTGTTGGTGTGTGTGAATGCGCCTCGGTGGCTGCTGGGAACTGGGTTGGTCACTCCCTTGGCCAGTCGATACAGGGTCTCAGCTGGACCCAGACGAGATGTTCGCTGCCTCCTCTCTGTGGAAATGGGTGTGTGTTTTGTGGTGTTCATGGTTCCACGGTGAGAGTTGGTTTCAGCACCTCATTTAACATAATACACTGAAATATTTGTCATATGACCTGTTGTCATGCAGGAGATATTTACTTCCAGTAGCGCTGTGACTGCTGGATGGAGTGTGTGGGATGTTTGAGTGTGTGTGTAGTGGACCTGTGTTTGTTTCATCCAAATGCTGCTGTTGCCCGATGATAATGTTCCTCTGCAGAGGTGTTGGCCTGGAGACCAATGGCAGCAGAGAAAACAGAGGTAGATCTATAGCTACACCCTACACACAAAACACATTTCAGCCACACATAAGTATATAAACACGTACATAATTCCTTCTGGTTCACTGACATACTGTTAAATTTTACAGAGGTTACAATCACTTTGTGGGTATACATAATTTGTAAGTGTATAGAGGCTGTCACCTGTGTTTCTGTGTTCAGCAGTTCTGCTCTGGTTCTCTCCTCCAGTGTGATCATCAGCCCATCGAGAACGCGCAGTTGGGTCAGGTGCAGTACCACAGTTGGCCTATAGAGGGGGCGCCGCACCACCTGACACATAAACCAACCGAGTGTGCAGTGTTGGGTACAGAATATTACAAATTAACCTGTTTAAAATATAATAGTAGTGTAACTATGTTAATTACTATATGAAAGTACGTTTTGTTTACGTTTGTCAATTTTGAAATTTTGTAACTTTACCTTATAGCACTACTGAACATTGTCAAACTACCTTTCGATACATGAATTAACATCATTATAATTTATAATTTGAGATAATATAATAACAGCCACCGAAAGTTCAGAATTCAGGCTTAATTTTGCTGTAAAATCATTCAGTTAGAAACCACTGCTAAATCAAATATTTAACATTCAAGAACATTGAATAATGTGAGGACTTGTGGTTGGTCGGGGTTCCTCCACCCTTCTCACCTCCGTCCCAGGAAACCAGCACCCGCTCGCAGTCAAAACACACCTGGCAGGCCTGTGCATCTGACATTTTTCTACATCAGACCTTGAAATCACTGCTAGAACCAACCGCTCCTCCATCCTGACAATAACTGTATATTTACAATTTATTGGTGCATGTTTCTTTCTTTTTCTGACTCTTTACTATATAACAGCGACACTGAACTAGCGTTAGAATAATGTCGCCTTACAAAAGATATGAATGTAATGTCGACACAGTGGATATTATAGGGACTTATTCCCACTAAACCACTATTATTAAACATATCAGCATGGTTTTATATATTATATTATCATGTATTTAAAATTGGAATCATGAATTGTTCAATAAGTAATTGTAATATAATTTATAGTTCCTCCAGTAATTCCAATGGATTACAACTAATGGATTGTAATTAAATAATCCAATTTCGCTACATGTAATTTGTGTGTGTGTGTGTGTGTGTGTGTTACTCACAGGGTTTCCCACCACTGACAGCTCGGTGAGGGACGGCAGAAAGATCCAGTTTTTCAACTTCAGACACGTCCTGCGGAACACAGCAGCATTGTTACTATGGAGACACGTCTCCACATCACACAGATCATTAAAACAGCAGCTGTTTTCAATCAGTCATAAACCAATTCTCCAACACACACTATAAACTCACAGATTTCTTAAAAATCAAAGCTAGTATGTAGGTTGTGGGAATGTTGATGGCTAGAGGACATTGGTTGGGTGGTAGGTAGGTTGTGGGAAAGATGATTGCTAGTTATGGGAATGTTTCTATAAGAGGACACCGGTTTGGAGGTAGGTAGGTTGCGAGAATGTTGATGGCTAGTTGTGGGAATATTGCTCTAAGACGGCATTGGTCAGGTGGTAGCTAGGTAATGGGGATGTTTCTCTAAGAGGACATTGGTTGTGTGGTAGGTAGGTTGTGGTAATGTTGATTACTAGTTATGGAAATGTTTCTTTAAGAGGACATTGGTTGGGTGGTAGGTAGGTTGTGGTAATGTTGATTACTAGTTATGGAAATGTTTCTTTAAGAGGACATTGGTTGGGTGGTAGGTAGGTTGTGGTAATGTTGATTACTAGTTATGGGAATGTTTCTATAAGAGGACACCGGTTTGGAGGTAGGTAGGTTGTGAGAATGTTGATGGCTAGTTGTGGGAATATTGCTCTAAGACGGCATTGGTCAGGTGGTAGCTAGGTAATGGGGATGTTTCTCTAAGAGGACATTGGTTGGGTGGTAGGTAGGTTGTGGTAATGTTGATTACTAGTTATGGAAATGTTTCTTTAAGAAGACATTGGTTGGGTGGTAGGTAGGTTGTGGTAATGTTGATTACTAGTTATGGAAATTTTCTGTTAGAGGACATTGGTTGGGTGGTAAGTCGGTTTGTGGGAATGCTTGATTACTAGTTATGGAAATTTCTATAAGAGGACATTGGTTGGGTGGTAGGTAGGTTGTGGGAATGTTGATGGCTAGTTATGGAAATGTTTCTATTAGAGAACCTTGGTTGGAGCAGTTGGATGGTTGTGGGAAGGATATCTGTACCTGTATTTTGTTCATAGCCAGAAAGAGTCTGTGCAGTTGTATTAGTGGTTGAAGGTTGTTCAGCGCTCGGATTCGGTTCTCCACTAGGTGTAGCTCCAGCAGGGAGGACAGGGTACAGAAGGAGTTTTCTCCAAGTGTTCTGATGCGGTTCCGGTCCAGAACCAGCTCTCTGAGTGAACAGAGGCCGTTCAGGCCCTCCACGCTTTTAAATCTCATTACCTGTTTAGAGCAGCTCAGCTGTTTTAGTGAAATCTGGTGCAGTTATTTCTGAGTCTGTTATATAAATCACACATAATAAAGATCTGTCTCAAGATTATTGGAATTAAAACACACCCACTTCAGCAATACCTTGGAGGAACAGAGCTCGAAGATTGGTGGAGGCGACTGAGCTGCAGCTCAGACAGGTTTGAAATGCCATTGTAACCCAGATAAAGCACCTCCAGGCTGGGCATGATGGGGTCCAGGGCAATCACCAGGAACACTGTCCCTGAGAGAGGGCCGAGAGAGTGTGTATGCTCAGCAGAGTCAATGTGTGAGAGTGTGGGTGGGTGTGGTCGGTTCCCTACCGAATGGTCTTGCTGCTGTCTGCTGGCCGTAGCCGCTGGAAGGAACCCGGTTGTAGAGCATCTGCCTGCTGCTCAGCTGCACTGAACCCTTCTCACGTGGGAGGATCGACTCAACGTGGTTATAGTTCAAACACAGGATCTAAAGACGTGTGCAGTTAGAAAACTACAGACGGACAGAGAGGCAGACGTCAGGCAGAAACACACAGGACCCACACACCTTCAGCTTGGGCAGGCAGATGAGACCACAGAAGGAGGTGAGGTTGTTGTGCTCCAGGTTGATGCTGTGCAGGTTGAGGAACAGATCAGCAGGAGACAAATCCACCATCCTGCAGCACAAATGTCTGTTCCTCAGTTCTTTCCAAAATTACTCCAAATCATTTTGCCATCTGACTTTCATGGAAAAGGCCTTTGTGCCACACTGTGATGATATATCTGAACTACCTGATGGAGCAAGATGACAGCTCTAGTTTTGATATTTCAGTGAAGTTGGAGTGGCCCAGTTTCTCAGAGACCATATCTGGAGTCAGCCTCCCTCCAAACATGTCCCTGGCATTTTCACGCTCAGACGTTTCCTTCAGAAAATCAAACAAATCATGAAGGGTAAGTAACCCTGACTGGTGATATCTAGATTCAAAGTTAGTGCAGACATTGACAAGTAGAGTGAGATGTTTAAAGTGAGTTTAAAGTGAAGTGATTGTCATTGTGATACACAGCGCAGCACACGGTGACACAACGAAACGTGTCCTCTGTATTTAACCATCACCCTGAGGGAGCAGTGGGCACCATGACAGGCGCCCGGGGAGCAGTGTGTGGGGACGGCGCTTTACTCAGTGGCACCTCAGTGGCACCTTGGTAGATCGGGATTCGAACCGGCAACCTTCTGATTACGGGGCCGCTTCCTTAACCACTAGGCCACCACTGCCCCACGTACAGGTACATGGACAGGCCCTGTACAGGTTTTGCAATAGAAAATGATTCTCTGTCACCCTCTCCACCAATTCATCAAAAATGTATATTTGGAGTGATGAAGTAAACAGTATAATATGTGGAACAGATCTCACCACGGTGACGCCGTCCAGTGCACGGAGTGAAGGCAGGTGGAACACGACGTACATGCGGTAGTTCACCTGCCTCTCCACTAGAGGGTTTCCATACAAGTCCAAAATGATGAGGTTTGTCAGGGCCTGGAAACAAGGAAAGAGAAAATCATTTCAGCATCCAGTAGTCCATTCCCCTTCAGGATGGCTTACAGGGCCAGATCTTGTACCTTCAGGTGGTAGATGTCCCTAGAGGTGGCAATGGCGTTGTTGCCCACGTAGAGCTTGAGGAGCGAGCGCGCCCTCTGTACTCCGTACAGACGGTCAATACTGTTCTTCTCCGCAGACAGGAAGTGCAAGTTGGGTAGGCGGTCAAGGACAGAACCGTCCAGAGAGCCGATCTGGTTCTCATTCACACTGAGACGCGTCAGACAGGGGAGCTGGTCCAAACCTGGTGGAGAGAAGGGAGAATGTCTCAGAGACAGACAGGTAGGCAGGCAGGTGTTGGACAGACTGACGGACCATGGAGGCTGGTGAGACGGTTCCTGTCAAGAGAAAGCTCCTCCAGCTTCAGGCAGCACTGCAGACCCTCCAGGCAGCTCAGCTTGTTGTGGTTGAACGAGGCCCAGCGCAGGTTCACCAGTCTGTCCAGACCGGAGAGACAGGAAAGACCCTGACTGTCCAGGCTCAGAGCCGTGATCTGTCGAGGCTCGGCAGAGGCAGAGATTAACTGAGCTGCGATCATATGGATTTTATGCACACAAAATGTAACATGTTTGCATTAGTAATGGTTGATGTGTTTGAGATTGTGAGCTACACCTTGCTGGTCCAGTCAGGTGGAAGGTCATGGAGCTCCCAGGGACTGGGGCGAACCTGAGACATCAGGTGAGCTGTGGAGAGGAGACTGAGGCTCCGTGGACGATTGCAATCTGTACGAGAGTGGTCCAGGAGACAAGCCTATACACACACAAACACTAACTTCATCTCTATAATGTGACTTCTGATTATGGGGCCGCTTCCTTAACCGCTAGGCCACCACTGCCCCAATGTCCCCCACAACCCGCTGCCCCGATGTCTGAAGTTATCTGCTGTACCTGGCTGATTCTGGATCCTGTAGTCCTCAACGCAGCAGCAGCAACAGCTTCCTCCTCTGACACCAGAACATCGTCCAGATGTGTGAGGGACCTGAGACACCCTAGCAGCACCATTCTCACAGAGTCTGACTGGAACACACATGCATACACATACACTGCAGTGGAACTGTCTTCTCAGAAGATGGTGTGGTGTGTGACCTCTGTCCTCACTTGTCCCAGGGGTTTGTAGCGAGTGTCAAGGCGTAATAGAGCAGGGGCTTGTTCTTGCAGGATGGCCGCCTCATCTTGTGGATGGGTCAGGAGGTTACAGCATAGGTCCAACTGTTGAAGGCGTGGCAGGGCACGGACTCCGCCCAGAGATGTCACATGGTTAAAACTGGCATCTACAGACTCCAAATTGGACTGCAGAAAGAAGACAGTGGATCCAACCTATTTTCAGTTGAGGTTCTACAGAACGTGTCTACAGAACATGCTGGTTTCTTCTTCTGCCTTCCGAATGAGCTATTGAGGCAACTGACAAAATCTGGTGCTCAAAAGGGACAGTCACTGCTTTCTAAGGAGTAAATCGTTCACCTTTAATCATCTGGTTAATGCGGGTCTGCATTTCTTTGAATAATACATGCGATTTAACGGAGTATGGATGCTCTTTAAAGAGAACGAATAACCCGAGGCCCAGATAAACGTCTGCCCCGTGCTTTCTGGAGCTCACCAGGTATGAGATGTCATCCAGATGTGTGAACTCATTGAAACTGATTGTCAGACTACGGAGACCAGTCAAACAGGATATCTCCTTCAAACTGCTCAAGCTGTTGCCATGGAGATTCAGCACCTGGAGATGGGGAGAAGAGACATGCAACACTGTACTAAAGCTATAGATTTTTGATTAAGTTCTGATTGGCCTGTGTTGAATGGTGGATTGTGGGGAAAGGAGTGTGTTGCTTCACGTCCTCTCTCTCTCTTACAGTTATCTGGCTCAGGATGTTGGCTTTGGCTACATTCAGTAGGGTCTTGTCACTCAGACTCAGCATCTTTGTTCGAGGCTTTAATGCTGGCTCCATCCCCATCACCGCTTCATCCTGTGCCAGGATGTTTATTGTCATGTGATCATCTAAAGTTGGAGTTGGGTGAGGGTTACTTTCTAATGAGTAATGAGAGCTGATCCTGGTCCTGTGGGAATTATAGATGAGGAAGCACATTTCAGGAGGATAGTGGTCTGAACAATTACCAGTAGAGTTGTTCATTGTGAAGGTGGTGTATGATATGATGTATTGTGGGTAGGTTACAATATGAAATGTGTGGGGTTTTAGGTGAGATGTGAGGGTGATGTAGGTGAGTTGTGAGATAATGTAGGTGAATTGTTAGGTGATGTAGGTTAGGTATGAGGTGATGTAGGTGAGTTGTGAGGTGTTGTGTAAGGGGGTGTTGGTGAGATGTGAAGTGATGTAGGTGAGGTGGTGTAGGTGAGTTGTGAAGTGTAAGTGGGTGTTGGTGAGATATGAGGTGATGTAGGTGAGGTGTAAGGGGGTGTTGGTGAGATATGAGGTGTGTAGGTGAGGTATGAGGTGATGTAGGTAAATTGTGAGGTGGTGTAGGTGAGGCAAAAGTAAAAGCGATTGTTTTTGTCATTGTGATACACTGCAGCACAGCATATAGTGACAGAACAAAATGGGTCCTCTGCATTTAACTATCACCCTTAGTAAGCAGTGGGCAGCGTGTGTAAGGCGTGTGTGTGTGGGGACGGTACTTTGATCAAGGGGACCTCTGTGGCATCTTGGGGATTTGAACCTCTAACCTTTTGGTTATGAGTCTGCTTCCCAAACAGTTAGGTGCCACCACTGTCTCAAGGTGGTGTAGGTGTCAGGTGATGTAGGTGAGATGAAGTGTGAGGTGGTGGAAGTGAAGTGGCGTAGGTGATCCAGGTATGGTGAAGTGAAGTGTGACGTGATGTTTTTGTGCCCTCACCTCTGTGATGTATTCAAAATCGATGAAATATTCTGGCAGCACGAGCTCATGGTCAAACACAAACCACTCAGTCTGTTTCTGACTGCAGCCACATTCATCATGGGAGCTGGGGCTGTTTACACAGCCACCATATACACACAGTTAGACCCACACATAGCATATGCAAAAAAAAAAAAAAAAAGTGAAGTGATTGTCACTTGTGATACACAGCAGCACAGCACACAGTGCACACAGTGAAATTTGCCTGCATTTAACCCATCACCCTTAGTCAGCAGTGGACAGGGCCCGGGGAGCAGTGTGTGGGGGCGGTGCTTTGCTCAGTGGCACCTTGGCATATCGGGATTCGAACCGGCAACCTTCTGATTACGGGGCCGCTTCCTTAACCACTAGGCCACCACTGCCCCCATATATATATAACATATATGTGAAGGATAGATGTGTGTGTGTACATGCCCTCACACACCTGGTCCTGTGTTGGCGCTGCGGTAAACTGAGTGGACTTTAGGGAAGTGGGCGGGGTTTATTGGAACGTCGTCCCTCACCGCAACGCTTTTGCCCAAGAACACTTTACAAATGATAAGCTGGCCTGCAGCAGAAAACACACACACAGAGTAGAAGGTCACAGATGCATGAATGTAATGAACTGAACTTGCGTGTTTCCCAAGCCTGCTTCTGGAGGAACCTCTGCCGGCCATTAAGAAGCACTCGAGCTTAATTACGGTGGGATTGGACTGAAGACCAGGGTTGGGTAACACTGCTGACCATGTTTGAAGGGGACGGGCCCTCTTCCTAAGTTCTGCCCACTCCATCCGCTCTCTTCAAACTGTATCCGGAAACGTTCTGCAACGCTCAGGCTGCTGGACAGTGGCACTGCCCGCTCTCTTCCCTGCATCTGGGACAAACGCAGACAGCCAATCATCCTAAACTTTATTCTTCCTTTAGATCATTCCGTGGCTCTCTGTAAAGAACATAAAAAAAAAGACATACCATGTAGAGATCAGCACTTTTAAGGCCGTACTCTGGGATGTCCAGGATCTCGTTTTGTCCGGGGCGTGTCCAGGATCAGGCACGTAGAACAGATATTCCAACGAGCGCTTGTAACTCCTGCCACGCAGAAATGAGACGGGACGGGGCTTTTTTAAACAAACGCGGGATATGACGATGGTTCTGTCGTACTGAGCCTCACTGTGAGACGAACGGCGAGTCGCTGCTGGCCAGCAGGCTGTGCAGTCGGTCCTCGAAGCGCGAACGAAGGGCGCGGTTCTGGATTCTGATGATCCGGTGGACTTTTAACCCTGTCACCCCGTGCCGCGTGTAATCCCAAGCACAGAAACGGGAGAGCAGGAGCTCGTGACAGGAGGTGAACCTGCGGGGCAGAACAAAGGAACATATTCCTGTTTCGTTCCTTTTAATACGATCGGGTTTCGCAAATTATGACCGGAAAATAGATCCGAGGTAGACACCAGGGGGCGCTGGGGCTGCCCTCCTCAAAGCGAACGTTGCCCACGGTCTCCAGCTCCGTCAACAGAAAATGGACCATCAGCTCTTTTCTGGCCGTCAGCAACTTCAGGTCCAGCTGGTACTGATGCTCCAGTCTGCAGAGAGGAGCAGAGCAAACTCAACCACTTGTCACATACTTTGCCGGTGACCTCTGCACGACCACACCCTACAGGCTATGTCCACTTGATCACATTTACATTTACATTTATGGCATTTATCAGACGCCCTTATCCAGAGCGACTTACAATCAGTAGTTACAGGGACAGTCCCCCCCTGGAGCAACTTAGGGTTAAGTGTCCTGCTCAGGGACACAATGGTAGTAAGTGGGATTTGAACCTGGGTCTTCTGGTTCATAGTCGAGTGTGTTACCCACTAGGCTACTACCACCAATCACAGCACGCAAACCCGATAGCCACATATCACTGGACACTTAACACTGGCAATGCGTTAAAAGGAACCTCTACACCTGCCATTGTGATACACTGCAGCACAGCATACGTGACACAGAGAAACGTGTCCTCTGCATTTAGTGAGCAGTGGGCAGCCATGCAAGGCGCCCAGGGACCAGTGTGTGGGGACGGTTTGAACCTGCAACCTTCCGATTACGAGCCGGCTTCCCTACCCGCTAGGCCACTAGGTGAAGCGAGTCCAGTATAAATGTGAATCTGCTGTGTAGTGAACAGTTGATGACACTCACTCCTCCATCCTGAAGTTCCACCTCTTTAGCCTCTTTTCAGCGCGGCCATTTTACCCAGAATCCTCTGCTCCGGGTTGCGTTTCAGCTGCGGTGTGTTGCTGAGGTCAGCGAAGGCTCCAGACTGAGCTGAACACTGTTCTGCCAAGTGCTCTGATGACCTGCCCCCAGACTGCAACTCTGATAGGTCCAGTTCCAGCTACACACACACACACACGCACACTGTAGCTGCAGCAGAAATGAGAGTTGTTCCCAACGTGTGTAGCCACACTGCTGTGGAACTCACGCTCTTGTGGGTGTAGCTGAGGGTGCGGATCCTGTCTGCAGGCAGCTGCAGGCGTGTCTTCTTCTTCTCCAGCAGCTGAAGTTGAGCCTCCCTGAGCTGCCTCTGGATTGAGCGCATGCGCATGCTGTAGTACATCATCTTCTTCTGCACCGTGGACTGCAGGGACACATGCAGGTGAAGGGAAGTGAAAGTGAACAGATAGTCATTGTGAAACACTGTATTCTACACACACACACTCAGGTCTTACCTCAGCTGCATCCTTCACCTGTTTGCTGGACACAGTGTAGCCGTCCAGCCGCAGCAGGTGAGGTAGGTGGTACAGTATGTGTGTGGAGTAGTTACATAGCAGGCAGATGGGGTTCGGGGAGGACTGGGTGTCACTCAGACTCAGTTCTCTCAGCTGATCCAGTCTACTTAAATACGTCAACTCCTATAAAACCACAAAA
>NW_021629897.1:0-25000 GCF_900700375.1 Denticeps clupeoides
GCTGCTGCTCTCAGAACTGGCCACAGGCGCTGTGGATGTCGAGGAGCAGCGCCGCTGTGAGGAATAGGTAGGAGGGTGTGGCCTGGGCTCAGGCTCAGCCTCCAGGTCAGAAATGACACCAGGATCTACCCTGGAGGTCCCAGGGAGACACCGGGAAAGCATCTCCACCTGTCCGGCCAGGCGCTGCAGCTGTAATCGCAGGCCGAGGTTCTCCTGCTGCAGCTCCTTCACCAGCCCAGGGAGGAGCTCTAGCTCCGCCTCCTTCAGCCGCCGGTCAACGCCGAGCCCGAACTCCTGCAGCTCTTCCTGCACCTCAGACACCACCTCCCGAAGATACCACTCCAGCTGACCTGGCAGCCCATCCTCCTCCACACCGTCCCGCTGGGGACACAGCAGGTCTCCAATCACCGCCTCCAAACCGGACTCCGCGCACGCCCCGCCCTCCTCCACGTCCTCCGCCGCGGTGTCCAGATCCACGCCCAGCATGACAGGCCAGCAGGAGCCACAACTTCTACAAAGGCTTCAACCGCTCGGGCTGGGGTGCCGGGGTCTTTATACCTCACTAAAGTCCCCTCTTCAGCTGCCCATTCACACCGGCCAATCAGGGCCCTGGAATCCCATCGCTATGGCAGCAGCGACCCCCGGCCCCTCATACCGTTCAGGTGGCGCGCGCACACACACACACACACACACACACACACACACAGTTCTTAATTTAACACCAGCCATGCTATTATTTCACAAAGGACTTTATTTAGAGACGCTGGACATTCTCCCATACAGACACACACACACACACACACACACACACACAGCTGCCTGATCTCGATCAATGTCTCTTATCAATATGGAGTTTTTAATAAAGATGCTCAACTCCATACTTACAATTGTAGATCTTGTCCATTATCTCTCATTAATACGCTTCTTCTTCACCTAATATTCTGAGATTCCCCATCACACACACGCACACACACACACACAGACGCTGTGATTGTGTTCACTAGCTCGTCCTCCCTCCCGCTAATTCTTCTTAGACACTAACGAACACTTAATGAGCTTAGAGCCCCGCCCACTGAGCGCAGAAAGACAAACATCCACTTTTACATCAACACAGGAGTGTGTGTGTGTGTGTGTGTGTGTATGATGTTTAGATATCGAAGAGATCTAAAGGGACGTGATTGTCATTGTGATACACTGCAGCACAGCACATGGTGACACGTGTCCTCTACATTTAACCCGTCACCCTTGGTGAGCAGAGGGCACCATGACGGGCGCCCGGTGAGCAGTGTGCGGGGACGGGACCTTCATCAAGGGGACCTCAGTGGCACCTTGGTGGGTCGGGATTCGAACCGGCAACCTTCTGATTACGGGGCCACTTCCTTAACTGCTAGGCCACACACACACACACACACACACACACACACATATATATATATATATTACGCTTCTATATGTGTGTATTTTCACAGTGTGTATTAGTGGAGCTCAATCTTTCTCTCTCTCTCACACACACACACACACACACACACACACACACATATATATATATATATATATTACGCTTCTATATGTGTGTATTTTCACAGTGTGTATTAGTGGAGCTCAATCTTTCTCTCTCTCTCTCACACACACACACACACACACACACACAGCATTCCCCTACAAGGAGAAGCAGCTCCAGTCTTCCTGTAAACATGAACGTTCTGCCATTTCCTGCTGCTCCGCCCTCCATGTCCCTGTCTGTAGGTTCAGGTATAAACCAGCTGTCAGCTGCTCACTCACACACACCTCGGGTCCTGATGTGAGTGTGTGTGTGTGTGTGTGTGTGTACCTTGATGGGGGGTCCTGTGGAGAACGTGGAGGTGGAGATTTTAAACGGGGACGCTCTCAGTCCCAGCGTGAGTTCTGTGGGGAGGGAGAGAGAGACATGGAGTTTATCGATATAAATATTTAGAGACATTTCAGCAGCTTATGGTATGTTCCCTCTCTCTCACACACACACACACACACACACACACACACACACACACTCCAACATGAGCTATGTAAATAAGGGGAATGTTCCTGGGGTCTCATCTCAGCAGGTTACTGTGGTCCATGTGAGGACCACCATCTCAGGTCGTCCTCACACTCATGCCATAAAGTGGACATTTCCGAGCGTATGCAGACTTGAAATAGTAAACATTGCTGTAGTAGTAAAAAATATCATTACAATTTTACAAAATGAATATAAAAAAGCACAAGTGATTGTGTCCGGTGACGTCATTACATCATTGTAACATTTGGGATCAATAAAGTAACTAACGATGGAGTTACAATACGTACCCGTCCTCGTACGAGGACAACTGTGACCTCTTTAAAAACCACTGGGGAATAATGAAGCGAGAGACTTTACACACAGGGGACACGCAGGGGACAACGTCAACAGTCTCCAGCTGACAGGAGGTTCCGCTGCAGAATTCACCGCAATTTTACACACACACACACACACTGCAGATTTCCATAAATGGTAGAGCAACGTGTAACCTGGACTCCAAAGACCAAAACATGCAAGAATCAGGGGACAGCAGCTGTGTCGGTGTGTGTGTGTGTGTGTGTGTTTCTTTACTCCACACACAGCAACTCACTCTGTTATGACAACCTGGGACGTTGTGGCCCCGGTCCTGGGACATACCTTTCAGTGTGTGTGTGTTTTATTATGGAATAATCAAGAGAAAAGAGAAGCGCGCACACACACACACACACACACACACACACACACACACAGGTCTTTTATACGAGACACACTGGAGGAATGTCATATTTCCATCAGTAGGCAGAAAGAGCGATTGTCCAGAAGAATAATCAGCCACCCACTTTATCACCAGACCCTCTGTATGAGAGTTTACGCTGAAAGGTCAGGGGTCACGTATTTACACTCTCACATAGAGACAAATCCCTTCAGCAGGTCCTGCCCACTGCTTCATGTGGGAACGATGGCTGGAACACGGGGACACACAGACACTTCCACTGGGACGCGGGGACAACACAGACACCTCCACTGGGACGCGGGGACAACACAGACACCTCCACTGGGACGCGGGGACAACACAGACACCTCCACTGGGACACTTCCACGCTTCATCATACATGTATGTAAATGGATACAAGCACTGATCCTGAATCACCACCAGGGAGACGTCAAGATCTCTGTAAGGTTCAATAATATCTCAATAAAACATCTCCCTCTCTCTCTTTCAAACACACACACATACAGTCTCTCTCTCTCAACACACACACACACACACACACACACATACAGTCTCTCTCTCTCTCTCTCAACACACACACACACAAACACACACACACAGTCTCTCTCTCAAACACACAGTCTCTCTCTTTAAACACACACACACACACAGTCTCTCTCTCAAACACACAGTCTCTCTCTCTCTCTCAACACACACACACACACACACACAAACACATGCATACACATATACATACAGTCTCTCTCTCGCAACACACACACACAGTCTCTCTCTCAAACACAGTCTCTCTCTCTTTCAAACACACACACACATGCATACACATATACATACAGTCTCTCTCAAACACAGTCTCGCTCTCTCTCTCAACACACACACACACACACACACACATGCATGCATATACATATACTCAACACACACGCCCATCTCTAGTTTGAAGCTGCAGCATCTCGCCTGGGTGTTGGTTTTACGGTGTGAACATTCCTTCACCTATCTTAACTTTTCCTGCCTTGTGAGGACGGTACCTGCTCTCTGCGAGGCCGCGGGGGCGGAGTTCGGGAGGATGCTGGTGACCCCGGCAGGTGAGGGCCGTTGGGGCCCGCTGGTCGGCTGGCTGAAGGTGGTGCGTCCATCCTTGATCTCGATGGTCAGGAAGGTCTTCATGTCTTCAGTCTGCTCTGTGGTCCTCCCCTGCTCTGAGATGTCCAGCGGACATCCGACTCTATCACCGCGTCGCGCCGGCGCAGCCTCCCCTTGCTCTGATTCGCCGGTGAGCGTTTGGGGGCGGGGGTGATGGTGGAACAGCGCTGCTGCTGCTGCTTGGAGGCGGAGCTTGGAGGGGGACTCCTACTACGGGGCCCTCCTGAGACTGGGTGTCTGTGGCAGTGGGGGAGGGGCCAGTGAACCGGGAGCTGCGCTGAGAGCCCCGCCTTAGGGGAGGTGCACCACAGGAGGCGGGTTCAGAGAACTTGAGCATCCTGTCACGTACCGAGAACACTCTCCCCAACACTCCTCCACTGGAGAGATCTGTACACACACACACACACACACACACACACACACCTGTAGTACAGAGTTTCTGTTATGCTCCTCCCACCTGGTGCAGCTCAGAGAAAGAAATGTTCTGAGAGGGAAGGAAGGAGGGAGGAGGAATGAAAGAGATGTAGTATCAGGAGAAAATGAAAGAGGAGGCGGGATTAACAGACGGAGCCAACCATATTCAGGCAAAAAATGTGTGTATATTGTCATGTGATAACCCAGCATTAACATACACAGCACAACAGAACACACACACACGTCTGAGGACATAATGAGATCTTACCAGGCTAATGAATATAGAAATAAAACAGGCTAGAGATCAGTTCACTGGGACCTACGCCCACAGTAACACACCAAGCAGCACAAGCCATCTGGGGTCAGTGGACTAAGCAGCTCATCTCTGCAGCCCTATAAGGCAAAGTGCGTGTGTGTGTGTGTGTGTGTGTGTGATTGAACAAGGGACAGCTTTGATGGGTCCAACTCACCTGTGTGTTTGTGGAGTCTTTGCTTTGCAGGAGTTTCCTGACCCTGACACACCTGCAAAAGATCAAAGCAGGTGTTGGTGTACATGAATACACACACACACACACACACACACAGAAGAAATGATCTCAGTAGTGTGCGTGGACATGTGACGGGGACAGGGGACAGTTTATCCCTCGAGTTGGAGATAAAACAGGAACGGCGGAGATTAAAGGAATAGAGAGCAGCGGCGGAGTGCAGCCTGGTAACCGGAGAGAAACACACTTCCACACGGCGTCCACCAGACGAGGTGTCGCACAACACGTACCACCGCGACATTAATTACACCGTCCCACATGTCTGTAGAGAGAGCGGAGCCACGGACCCCGAGAACCAGTCCGAAGTGGAACGCTGCCTCCTAGTGGCGGTTTCCGCCGAGAAAGCCACGTTATGGACGCGACTGGTTAACAGTGACTTGGCTCTGAAAGATAATTCACGTTTTAAAACATCAATAATAACCAGAGCATTTTGGTTTTAGTGTTTTCTTTACTTTTACAGTATTTACCAGATGCCCTTATCCAGAGCGACTTAGTCAGTAGTTACAGGGACAGTCCCCCCTGGAGACACTCAGGGTTAAGTGTCCTGCTCAGGGACACGATGGTAGTAAGTGGGATTTGAACCTGGGTCTTCTGATTCATAGGCGAGTATGGTACCCGCTAGGCTACTACCACCCAGTAGTTACAGGGACAGTCCCCCCTGGAGACACTCAGGGTTAAGTGTCCTGCTCAGGGACACGATGGTAGTAAGTGGGGTTTGAACCTGGGTCTTCTGATTCATAGGCGAGTATGGTACCCGCTAGGCTACTACCACCCAGTAGTTACAGGGACAGTCCCCCCCTGGAGACACTCAGGGTTAAGTGTCTTGCTCAGGGACACGATGGTAGTAAGTGGGATTTGAACCTGGGACTTCTGGTTCATAGGCGAGTGTGTTACCCACTAGGCTACTAGCACCAGAGCCTATGCATCCAGACAAGGTACCAGCACATTTATATATTATATATTTATATTATATAAATTATATATGAATATTTCCACCAGTTTATACAGCACGTTCTCATACGGCAGCAAATACCACATGAACCAGTGTTAAATGACCATGTTTAGTGTAAAGGTTATTTTTATAATTACTCAGCAGCTCTCCTCGTACCTTCTGCTCTGCAGAGCTCTTCTCGCCTCTCCTGCTGCCGTTCGGGAGGAAACCCAGCGCTGCCCAGTCACATTCATCATGGGCGTGGTCCCCCTGACCTGCGTCAACCTGAGAGTCCGTGCTGGAGGTGGAGGAGTTGCAACTCGGCCGTTCTGAGGGTGCCCCCTGGTGGTCTGATTGGCTGGAGTCACATCGCTGTCGCTGGAAGGTGCTTATCACTTCCGGGTCAGAGGTTGAGTCCTCAGAAGGACACATATTCTGCAGGCCAGATACTTTCTCTCTGACCAGCGGGTCCAGAACCAGAACCATACTGGAACCAGAACCTGGAAAACATGAAATAGAAGCGTTAGCTGCCTAACACACAGGAAATGAGTGGTTTACTTCCAGAAGTAAAAGAATGAAGAGCAGCGTCTTTAGAACATCATGTGGGCAGGGACGGTCCCTCGCCCACACACTCGGCTCGCCGAGACCCCTCGCGTGGTCCCCTCGCCCCCGGCGAGGATAAGGACAAGGCTGGTAGTAGCCTAGTGGTTAACACACTCGCCTTTGAACCAGAAGACCCAGGTTCAAACCCCACTTACTACCATTGTGTCCCTGAGCAAGACACTTAACCCTAAGTTGCTCCAGGGGGGGGACTGTCCCTGTAACTACTGATTGTAAGTCACTCTGGATAAGGGCGTCTGATAAATGCTCTAAATGTAAATGTAAATGTAAAGGACAAAATTGTGAGTCACAGCTTCTCCAGAACTGCAGCCATTCCTGGTCTACAGTGGTCAGGACCCACCCGCGGTGGTCCAGGGAAAGGAGAATTACGGCTTGTGCGAGTTTTGATAGAAAGGTGGGAGCAGAAGACTGCAGACCTGTGTCCATTTAGAAGATTCGTCCCGCACATTCTCCATAGTGTCTGGTTCCTTGTTTTTTTTGAAAGACAGGAAGCTTTATTCTGAGATTCTCTGCTGGAGTTGAAGTGAAGCAGACGGGTCTCCGCCTCGGTTTTTTTTTACGTCCATGGGTGGAGGTGGTGAATACTTTTGAAGCCACAATAAAACACACTCACACTCACACACACACTCACACACACACTCACTCATCCTCATCCTGTTTAAACTGTAAACTTCCTCTGGGTTGGGCCACAGCGGTGAGAACAAACAATGCTTACCCACAATTCCCTGGTGGTGTGGAGGGGACGGTGCTGGCCGGCGCTTCACCCGGGACGTAATGACGGGTGTTCAGGGTATTTTAGGAGGAGCAGAGAAACACAAAGCTGCAGCTCCAACTCTGGCATCCCAGTTTCACCTCCAGCCACAGTATTAAAGCAGTGTGTGTGTGTGTGTGTATGTGTGTGTGTACGTGTGTGTGTGTGTGTGTACGTGTGTAAAAGACCCTCTGGTGTCGTAGGACAGGAAGAGGAAATTGAGTGGATTAGTTTGGTACCGGGGATTTGTGGCGGAATGCTTCTCACCGGTTCCGTGCAGCTCTCGGCTCGGGGCCCGTGATTGGCTGCCAGGTTCGCCGCTCGCTGCTCTGATTGGCTCTCGCTCCTTCCCGCTCTCCCTTTCCGTGGCCTGCGGGCAGAGGGAATCAGGCGGTTTAAATAATAACCAAAACGCGAGGAAGGACCAGGCCGCGCCTGGTTTATTACAACACACATGCTGCCCATTGCATTGTGGGTACATCCTGCACTGTGACTTCTTTACATTTCCAGTCTGTAAGAGTGAAAGAGGCATGAAATGCACACCAATCATGCTGGACACCAACCATAAACACACCTCCACCCACCCTACAATACACAATCACTGCATTTAGACTGTGTGTGTGTGTGTGTGTGTGTGTGTGCGTGTGTGTTCATTCTAATTACAGGCTGGAGACCTGAGACCAACCTAACCCAACAGCTGAAGTCAGAACTGCTACTGTTGACCACAAAGAGGTTTGGACACACACACACACACACACACACACACACACACAATATAAAAATTACACTCAAAAGTGTAATTTATAAAATACCACAACACATCAAGAGCTCCATCCGCAAAACACACACACACACACACACACACACACACAGCAGGAGCAAAGATCTGTACCTTCCAGCGCCGTCCGTGTCTGTAGTGAAGTGAGGAGCGAGACCAGCTCTCTCCGCCTCCTCTCCCACAGTGACCACGCCCCCTCACGCACTTCAAAACACACAGGGGGACGAGGGAACTGCTGCGTGATGTTACACACTCGTCACACACACATATCCCACAACGCAGCGGTGACGACCATCACATCAACGTCCAAGCAGTTTTAACACAGTTATAACTGAACTACAGTTAACACACGCCCACCGACTCTCCAGGGGCGGGGCGTCACGAGGGCGTCGCCCTCACACAACCGACCAATAGAAACAGCCAAGGGTTCATTCACCGTTTAACCCAAACAAATCTACCCCTGCTGACGGCTTCCTTCACACACGCACCCTTATAGAGCGTCACGTACACACACACACACACACGCACACACGCACACACACACACACACATTCCATATCAGTGCAGTGCAGAAGACGTCCACAATGTGATCATTATCACACCAAGAGAGATTACGTGTTGGGGCAGCGGTGGCCTGGCGGTTAAGGAAGTGGCCCCGTAATCAAAAGGCTGCTGGTTCGGATCCCGACCCGCCAAGGTGCCAGTGACGTCCCCTTGATGAAGGTCCCGTCCCCACACGCTGCTCCCCAGCACCTGTCATGGACTGTCACCAAGGGTGATGGTTAAATACAGAGGACACGTTTCACTGTGTCACCATGTGCTGCGCTGCAGTGTTTCACAATGACAATCACGTCACTGTCACTGTCCGCCCGAAGGGCCGAGCAAGCGTCATATTTGTCAAATAAATCACAATTGGTTCAGCTCTACAAGCAGCCAGGCATAAAAATATTCACAATTATCACAATAATCAGTTTCAGCTGTTCAAAGTAGAAACACATCTCAGGTGGAATATTCTGCTCCGCCTACTGACCACGCCTAAAACGGACCCTCACCCTCGAACAGAACCTCAGTCACCATCAAGTAAGACAAGAAGAGTCCCCGAATCTCACCCGTTCCGTTCCTACGCCGACAGGTTGCACTTGTGTCAATAGTTGTGTTTTCATATAGGCGATGGTGTGTGTGTGAGTGCAGTTTGCACATTTCCTACATTCTTTAAATCCCTTCGTTCTACCACAGACTCTGAGTCATAGAGGGTGTGTACTGTGTGTGTATGTGTCTGTGGTTTGTGTGTGATGTGTGTGTAGTGTGATGTGTGTTAGGGCTGCACGATTTGGGGAAAAAGACATATTGCGATTATTGAGATCAATATTGCGATATGCGATTGCGATATGATAAAGGACACTCGCTTGTATATCAATGAAAAGTTGCATACTAATAGTGAAATGTTTAATTTCAAAGTGAAACATACAAACTACTTATAACAACCTGAAATGCCCAGTTCAAAATACAATATTCTACAAAATTAAATAATCACAAAAAACTCTTTACATTACTGTCGAACGACAAACCCTGGTATGGCTAAACAACTGTTTTGATTATATTTGGCCATTATAAAATCCCGTATTATAGTTCTTACGTTGAACCAAAACGTTGTTTGGAGGCTGACTTGAACACAGGGATGCATAGCTTTGCTAGCTTAGCCTAGCTTAGCTAGTTAAACTGAGGTGAATTTCTTTAGGAAACCTTCAAAGTTTGAGAAAGCAGCACAAGAGTGAGGCATTTTTATGCACTTCTCTCCATAGACATGTATATGCTTCACGCCACAGCAGAGCCTATCGCAATATGGCGTCGACGCTGACGAACGATGCAGCGCGTCATGCGGCGTCTAACCATATGTCTCCGAATCGAAAGTCATGTGACCAAACACGTCACATCCGGCTGAAGTGAGACTTCAGTCAGCTCGCAAACTTTAAGAGGATGAGAGAATGGATCGGATATGTTGCCGATTCAATCCATGTACTAATCATTTAAATCGTTCATGTAATCGCACAGACTGACATCGCGATTACGATTAGATTAATCGTGCAGCACTAGTGTGTGTGTATATGTGATGTGTGTATATGTAAGTGATGTGTGTTGTGAGAGTGATGTGTGTGATGTGTGTAGTGTATATGTGATGTTTGTGTAGTGTGTTTGTGTGATGTGTTTATATGTGAGTGATGTGTGTAGTGTGATGTGTGTGATGTGTGTATATGTAATGTGTGTGTAGTGTGTGTATATGTGATGTGTGTGTACAGTGTATATGTGATGTGTGTGATGTGTGTAGGGTGATGTGTGTCACCAGGAATATCTCTCACTTTCCTTCTAACACACAAACACACATCCGTACCTGTTCCAGCAAACATCTACCATAAACACACACACACACACACACACAGAGTCATGAACTCACTGTAGGATTGTGCGTGTTGAGTGTGTGAAGTTCACACGTCTGTTTCGTTGAACCACCACCGACTACAGAGTCCCGTAAACCTGTTATAAACACACACACACAATGAGAAGCACTCTGGAACAAAGTATAAATCTGGAGTATACCTGTACACGCACACACACACACACACACCACACACACACACACACACCTACCCTGTACATCCTGGTCTCTGACACGCCGAATCGCAGCTCTGATCAACTTTCTCTCCTCGTAATCGCCCGTACTTCTCAGCTACACACACACACAGAGGCAAATAGTCATATGCAAATCAACACAAATTACCACATAACCCAAATGATGACTGGGCTTTGTGTGTGTGTGTGTGTGTGTGTGTGTATACTCACCAATCCTGTGAGTTCATCAACATCCTGAATGGACTCCAGTTTAACAGTGAGTGTATCTAGAGATTCAGGCCTGAAACACAAACACCTGAGCATTTCACGTTCACCGTTGTATGGTTGTTGGTGTGTGTGTGTGTGTGTGTGTGTGTGTGTGTGTGTGTGCCCACCGTTGCTGATTCTCCTTGTCGCGCTGATGGGGGGCGTGTCTGAAGCGTTTGCTACGCAGCGCGGCCTCCATGTCCTCGATCTCTCGGTGCCGCAGGTCCCGCAGCGCCGCCCGGATCATCCGCCTCTCGTCCAAATCCACCGTCCCGTCCAGCTGAGGGACAAAAAGCCCGGACACAACTATGAAGGACTTCCTTTCTGTTAAATAAATCACAGCGTGAGGAGCACAAAACACTAGAGACCGTGAGACCAAAGACGCACACAAACAACTCAAACTGCGACATAATCATTTACAACAGGACTCGGACCGTGGCGGATCAGGTGACCTGATGTCACAGTGTTGGAAATAAGACCATTTCCTGCTGAAGAGAATGATGGGTCTTCTAAACACAGGAAGTGAGTGCTGAGCCCCATTCTGCTGCTGATAACAGTACAGTCTGGATTCTTCACTGTAACACGAAACAGGAAACAGCAGCACGTGTTACACTGTGACTCAGGAGGACAAGAGGTCACATTCTGACTGACCACCCAAAACTAATCACCTCTAGATAGCAGTAGAGTGTGCAGCCACCATGTAACTCAGCACATCAGGGTATCAGTGTGTATCAGCATGACCTTATAAGGTTGTGAATATAGGTGGGGGAGAGAGAGAGAGAGAGAGAGAGAGAGAGAGAGAGAGAGATTGTATTCAAGGCTTTACTTTTTATCAGGAACCACAAACAATGAGAAGCAAAAAGAACCAGTCATCATGAATGTTAATGTTAACAGAACTTGATTTATTACCCTGATCATAGTGGCAGGGTGGTGGTAGCCCAGAAGACCCAGGTTCGAACCCCACTTACTACCATCGTGTCCCTGAGCAAGACACTGAGTCTTAACCCTGAGTGTCTCCAGGGGGGGACTGTCCCTGTTACTACTGACTAAGTCGCTCTGGATAAGGGCGTCTGGTAAATGCTGGAAATGTAAATGTAGTTCTCATCATGTATTCATCTTCCCACATCACTGCAGTTTGGTTAAAAAAAAAAAAAAGATGCAGCTCCCCTCTTCCAACTCCGGCCTCTACAGTCACCAACACCACAACTGCTGAAGCTCGAGGGATCTTCAAATGGACCATGACACTGGACTGGTTGAAACCTACTCTGCACTGTCTAGTGCCTTCAGACATGGACAGATCCTTTCTCCAGTCCACCATGATGGACTGTTTAACACCAGCCCTCCTCGGACACCTACGTTGTTCGTTCTTCCACTAACAAGCTACAGCGTCGACTGCAGGGCCGGTCAAAGCCCATCCAGACAAACTACGTGATTTGGGGGTATAAACGGTATGTAACCTCAATTTGGCCAACGGGAGAGATTTTGATTATGCCGACCAATCGCGCGTCACCTGTGTGAAACCACTCCCACTTGCATCACACTGCAGGGTTTCCGCAGGATCCTTAAAAAGTCCTAAATTAAATATTAAAAATTACTAGCAATTCTTTAGATTTAAGTTAAAGGTATTATAATACTGCAGCCTTTAATCTAATCGTGTCAGTGCCCAATCCGGACCAACTCTACAGCCGAATACAGAAAACACTAAAATCTTATATAATCGCAGTTAGTGCTGCATGATTAATCTAATCGCAATCGTAATCGCGATGTCAGTCTGTGCGATTACATGAACGCAAAAAGCTGTGATTTAAATTATTAGTACATGGATTGGATCGGCAACATATCCGATCCATTGTCTCAAAGTTTGCGAGCTGACTGAAGTCTCACTTCAGTCGGATGTGACGTGTTTGGTCACATGACTTTCGATTCGGAGACATATGGTTAGACGTCGTATGACGAGCTGCATCGTACATCAATGTCGCCGCCATATTGCGATAGGCTCTGCTGTGGCGTGAAGCATATACATGTCTATGGAGAGAAGTGCATAAAAATGCCTCACTCTTGTGCTGCTTGGGGCTGTACAAACCGCTGTACGCTCCAAACCAGATCCCGGGGGATTACATTTCATAGGTAAGGCTGGACAATTGTTTTGAATATATTTGGCCGTTATAAAATCCCGTTTTATAAGTCTTAATCTTAGCTAAGCTAGGCTAAGCTAGCGAAGCTATGCATTCCTGTGTTCAACTCAGCCTCCAAACAACGTTTTGGCTAAACGTAGGCATTAACTATTTAGACTGTTCTTAGATGTTTAGTTAACTTCCTAAAGAAATTCACCTCAGTTTAACTAGCTAAGCTAGGCTAAGCTAGCAAAGCTATGCATCCCTGTGTTCAAGTCCGCCTCCAAACAACGTTTCGGTTAAACGTAAAAACTATAATACGGGATTTTATAATGGCCAAGTTCTTTAGCCATACCAGGGTTTGTCGTTCGACAGTAATGTAAAGAGTTTTTTGATCATTTAATTTTGTAGAATATTGTATTTTAAAAGCACTGGGCATTTCAGGTTGTTATAAGTAGTTTGTATGTTTCACTTTGAAATGAAACATTTCACTATTAGTATGCAACTTTTCATTGATATACAAGCTAGTGTCCTTTATCATATCGCAATCGCATATCGCAATATTGATCTCAATAATCGCAATATGTCTTTTCCCCCAAATCGTGCAGCCCTAGTATATGGTTATGCTATGTGCACAATACAAACATAACGATACATATCACGATATTATATCACAATATTTTTTGATACTGTACATTTTGCAATATTCTACAGTTCACTGAAGAGTGATTTCACTCTGCCTGGAATGTAATTAGTGTGCCCAGCGTACAGCGCCATCTACAGGACCGGAGGTTGTAGTCGCACGCTGACTCGCACTCTGCTGTCCTCACTAATGTAGACGCTCAACAGCGCCACCCAGTGGACTAATTGTGTATACAAAAATGGTGATATTTGTTAAATATTTTCTAACACCCCTAGCATGTAAATCCTGAGCTCCTGGTCCAGCAGCTCCACTCTGCTGAAAACCAGAGCAATAAAACACACACACGAGACACAGAAAACAAGAGCGAGGCAACGTCCAAAACTTGACACCCTCACCGTGGGAGACAAAGACAAGGCCAAGGAGCCATGTGAGGGTGACCTACTAACACCGATCATGTGACACACACACACACACACACTCTCTATTAATACACTTAGTAATGTATAGTAACATACACACACACACACTTGTCTCTCCCTGGTGTGTAGTCTGCAGATAAACAGCAGCTTCCTCTCTTGCTCTCCCAGGGACCACAGGAAATGCCTTTATCTGCAGGAACACACACACACACACACACACACTGCAGACAGCCCTGATGTTTTCCTACTGGACCGGAGAGGGATGACAGACAGATAGACAGGAAATATACGCTGGCTCCGCTGTCTGGAGGTTAAAGGTCAGACACGGGCATCGTCGTGGTAACAGACGTGTAAACACTGCACTGGGCTCTGGATCCTGCTTTGTCCGGTACGTTCTTCTGTGGGACGTGCAGGTTCAGTGTAGACAGTCAGAGGTTACTCAGTGATGATCATCCTGTAACACGTCAAGCTTTGTTGGGGGTAGCGGTGGCCTAGCGGTCAAGGAAGCTGCCCCATAATCAGAAGGTTGCCGGTTCGAATCCCGAGCCGCCAAGGTGCCACTGAGGTCCCCTTGATGAAGGTCCCGTCCCCGGGCGCCTGTCATGGTGCCCACTGCTCACCAAGGGTGATGGTTAAATACAGAGGACACGTTTCACCGTGTGCTGAGCTGCAGTGTATCACAAGTGACAATCACTTCACTTTAAACTTTTTTTGGTTCACGCCGCTGGAGTGGAGTACATTACCCATAATGCACCGTGGCCTGAGGTGTGTGTGAACAAGCGATTTGAATTCTTCTCACACACGGAACACAAACAGCTAAAAATAATCTTAAGTCTTAAAAAGTGGAGAAAACATTTCACATGTCGTCCCCCTGAGGATCTGTGACATTTCTGAGCCTGAGAGACTCACTCACACACACACACACACACACACACACACACACACACACGGTAAAGGAGTCTGAATACTAACACTCAAATTAAATAGTAGCCGCACTCATGGTAGACAAGAAGGTCTGGAACACAGTCTGGTCTTCAGAGAGGTTGAGGTTCTGTACCCCTCATATTTTGCCCAATAACTGGCCTACATATATCAGAATGTACAGCAATTTGGTATAATTATGGTATTTAGAGTTCCTCCTGGTCAAAAGAAGAATGGCGATCTCAGCCAAGGCCAGTAAGAAGCTGCTGCTGCTTCACAGCGGTGGAAGAAACGATCCAGAGAACAGCTGAAAACCAACATGAACACTCCCAGACAGGAAATAGTTTTGGAAAAGCAGCCGTTCCAGAGACGTGGAATCGCCCAATCATCCTGCTGGGATGACACCGGAAATATCAAGCAGCAGTCGGACTGAGGAACATTTCCTACCACAGATGAAGTGTGAAATGAGAAGAAACGGAAGCAGAAGGAGCTCAGCTGGAGTCAGCACGACCCTCCATAACTGGAAGCTCAGAGATGCCCTCGTTTATGGTGGACAATACATCTAGAAGCATTGTCCCAGTTGTTGGAGGTCCAATTAAATGCATGACCATATGAACTTGACCTTAAATCATCTTCAGAAGAATGTAATGCTCTCAGTTGAAGAAACGTCCAGATTTCAAAGTGAGTTCAAGTTAAAAATGGTCCCACCTGTATCGGACCTCCCCAGCGTTCCAGCCACCCACCAACATCACTGATGTTCCTCAGTAGGAGAAGCTCACTGACCAAGGCCCTCAACTTGGGTCCAACCCCGAGCCCAACTAGAGTCCAGGTTTATGGTGACAGGCTGATGTGGACTGGACAGCTTATCTGGGAAGGCTCTTCATCACATAAACAGAGGCTTCACCGCAAAAGACGTCAAGACGTCCCGAGTCGTGGAAAGATCAACATCATGCTCACATTTTCCCTACGCTGCTTTTTTGGTGAGTGGATGTGAAACGGACTCTGCAGGAATGTGATCTGCGAGGATAACGGCAGGAACATTCCAGAAAGGCATGTCCAGAAAAGGACAAAATGAGGACATCTGATGGGATCAGCCTGAACCGTGGGTGTGGTCGCCATTAACGCGTAACCTGACGTCACCTGAGAGCAGGTGAGACATGTCACCGTCACCGTCTGTCTGTCTGTCTGGGATTAAACTTCACCAGTCAGGAATATTACAAAAACATCAATTCATACATTCGTTTCTTTTTTTATAATAAACTCATTTTAAACGGATGAGTATTAACAAGGATCCGTAACCAGCAGAAGCTCACCAGGCTGCGCAGCGCCGGCTCGTCCAGAGCGGAATAGCATCGCGGCTCCGTCATGAAGTACAGGTGGAGTACAGGTGGAGTAAAGGTGGAGTAAAGTCACACTTCCAGCACGCTTCTCCCAACGCCGTCGCCTTCCGTCTCGACTCCTCCATAAAAAACGTCGCTGAGACGAACACAACTTCACCCGCCGCCGCCGCCGCGTCCCATTGGGCCATTCGAGAGTAGGCCACGCCCCTGGACCCCGATCTGGTCCAATCAGAGGGCAGAATTCCCGACGTGCGCCGCGACGCGGCCCCTGGAACCGGGCGGTCGTAAAAACGCAGCTCCTTCTAAGTACTGTAAAGGATAAATTCCACAAGAGTAAAATATTTGTACACATGTGTTTAAATTGGTGTAATCTGAAATTAATTCCACACATAACGTAAACGGACCATGATATATAAAATAATTACATCTGATATGAATTTACATGTATTTACACTTTGTTTCGTTTAAAAGTCATTAGTAGTTGACAGATAACAACAAAAAATATACAAGGAGATCCTGAAAATTATTCTCACTGTTACTCGTTAATAAAATGGTTGGAAGTATTTAAGTAATAAAAAAGTAAAGAGTTTGAATGAATGAAAATAATTGGAGAAGTTTATCCAGATCAGACTATGATCACGAAGCCTCTCATCAAAATAAAATGTACATCATTACAGAGACAGATGATGATGAACCAAACTTTAATGACGGTCCCAGAGACGCACAGCCACGACAACCAGAGAACTGGCCAATCACCAGCTGTCTTTGTGTCACGTGTCCTCGCCGCGACCAATCACTGAGCGCAACGACGCAAAAGCACAGTCGACAGCGCCATTCAAATCGCGTATAAACAAGTATTTAAGTTGCTCTTAACCTCATTCAACGTGTCCTTTACGCCCTTTACACATGTGACGCAACCACACCCGCGAACGGAGTCCCGCTTTCGGTCTGTTCTCCCTCCCCGTGAGCGAGTTCTGCTGGGCGGCTCCGCCAGAACAGCATGGAAGAAGCGACGCCCAGACGCCAGAACAGGAAGAGGCTTGTAGTCGGAGTCGGCGGGTGAGTAGCATGCGTGGGTCTCTGTGTCGCTGCGTGTGTGGGGACAACCACCTCACATCACCAGTCACGAACATTCCTTCTCTACGATATCAGAAGGATCCGCCCTGATCTGCCAACACAGGCCACCCACATACGGGTAGATTCCTGTAGTGTTTTAGGCCAGGAAGGTGTTAGTTCATACTATTTCTACACATCCTATTTTACCCTAAAAAGTGCGTTTTCAGCGGCCCAGAGCTTTTAAACTGAATTTTTTTTTTTTTTTTTGTAAAATAATGCCAGTCATTAATCAAATACGCAGTTTACACGACCCCTCCATGATGCCACCCTGGGCAACAACCACCACTGGATGTGATTTACTGATTAAAGTTTAAAGTGAAGTGATTGTCACTTGTGATACACAGCAGCACAGCACACGGTGCACACAGTGAAATGTGTCCTCTGCATTTAACCATCACCCTAAGTGAGCAGTGGGCACCATGACAGGCGCCCGGGGAGCAGGGTGTGGGGACGGTGACTTTGCTCAGTGGCACCTTGGCGGATCGGGATTCGCACCGGCAACCTTCTGATTATGGGGCCGCTTCCTTAACCGCTAGGCCACCTCTTAATTAACTTTCTGCGTGAGGTGCTAATAAATAAAACCCAATAAATATCAACCTGACACATTTTCATGTCCAGTGTTGTCTCATCATCATGTGACAGTGGACTATTATTGACTGGTGTTGTGTTTCAGGGTGACGAACGGAGGTAAGAGCACCCTCAGCATGGCCCTGCAGCAGAGACTGGCCAACAGCTGTGTGATCGCCCAGGATTCCTACTTTAAGGTGCCACATTCCCAACACACACGCGTCCAGGCCTGGAGACCATCTCCCGTCCCAACTCACACGCGTCCAAGCCAACTCACGTCCCAACATTTACATACATTTACATTTAATGCATTTGGCAGACGGCCTGATCCAGAGTGACTTACAACATGCTTTCAAGTTACCATGGATGAAGAGGTCAGTTCTGGTTCACTAGGACCCCCAACTATGAATACAATCTTTTTATTCACTCTGTTCTAGTTTCTATACAGAAGTCAGACGAGAAGAAGGTTACAAGTTCATCTAAATCTTCTCTAAAGAGGAAGGTGTTGAGCTGCCGTATGAAGGTGCATAGTGACTGAGCTGGAAGTTCATTCCACCACCGAGGGGCCGAGACGGAGAAGAGTCTACAGGGAGTGCAGAATTATTAGGCAAGTTGTATTTTTGAGGAATAATTTTATTATTGAACAACAACCATGTTCTCAATGAACCCAAAAAACTGATTAATATCAAAGCTGAATGTTTTTGGAAGTAGTTTTTAGTTTGTTTTTATTAGGGCTGCACGATTTGGGGAAAAAGACATTGCGATTATTGAGATCAATATTGCGATAGGCGATTGCGATATGATAAAGGACACTTGCTTGTATATCAATGAAAAGTCACATACTAATAGTGAAATGTTAAAACATAAAAACTACTTATAACCTGAAATGCCCAGTGCTTTCAAAATGCAATATTCTACAAAATTAAATAAATCACAAAAAACTCATTACTGTCGAACGACAAACCCTGGTAAGGCTAAACAACTGTTTTGATTATATTTGGCCATTATAAAATCCCGTATTATAGTTCTTGTGTTTAACCAAAACGTTGTTTGGAGGCTGACTTGAACACAGGGATGCATAGCTTTGTTAGCTTAGCTAAGGTTAAGATTTGTAAACTGAGGTGAATTTCTTTAGGAAACCTTCAAAGTTTGAGAAAAGTTAACTAAACAGCTAAGAACAGTCTAAATAGTTAATGCCTACGTTTAGCCAAAACGTTGTTTGGAGGCTGAGTTGAACACACGAATGCATAGCTTTGCTATCTTAGCCTAGCTTAGCTAAGGTTAAGACTTATAAAACAGGATTTTATAATGGCCAAATATATTCAAAACAATTGTCCAGCCTTACCTATGAAATGTAACCCCCCGGGATCTGGTTTGGAGCGTACAGCGGTTTGTACAGCCCCAAGCAGCACAAGAGTCAGGCATTTTTATGCACTTCTCTCCAGAGACATGTATATGCTTCACTCCACAGCAGAGCCTATCGCAATATGGCGGCGACGTTGATGTACGATGCAGCTCGTCATGCGGCGTCTAACCATATGTCTCCGAATCGAAAGTCATGTGACCAAACACGTCACATCCGACTGAAGTGAGACTTCGGTCAGCTCGCAAACTTTGAGGATGAGAGAATGGATCAGATATGTTGCCGATTCAATCCATGTACTAATCATTTAAATCGTTCATGTAATCGCACAGACTGACATCGCGATTACGATTGCGATTAGATTAATCGTGCAGCACTAGTTTTTATTTTTTGCTATTTTAGGGGGATATCTGTGTGTGCAGGTGACTATTACTGTGCATAATTATTAGGCAACTTAACAAAAAACAAATATATACCCATTTCAATTATTTATTTTTACCAGTGAAACCAATATAACATCTCCACATTCACAAATATACATTTCTGACATTCAAAAACAAATCAGCAACCAATATAGCCACCTTTCTTTGCAAGGACACGCAAAAGCCTGCCATCCATGGATTCTGTCAGTGTTTTGATCTGTTCACCATCAACATTGCGTGCAGCAGCAACCACAGCCTCCCAGACACTGTTCAGAGAGGTGTACTGTTTTCCCTCCTTGTAAATCTCACATTTGATGATGAACCACAGGTTCTCAATGGGGATCAGGTGAACAAGGAGGCCATGTCATTAGTTTCTCTTCTTTTATACCCTTTCTTTACTTTACTTTACTTTACTTTATTTGGCAGACGCTTTTATCCAAAGCGACTTACAATGGGAAGACACCAGCAATTCTCGTTCGATTTCTATAGAATATCAAGTATACAAACTAAGAGCCCTGATAAGGCTTAGACTTGTCATTGAAGAACATGCTCGGAGAGTGTTGGGTGCTAGACTAAGAAAAATTATAATGTATTTATACATTTTGTATTTGTTTGTTAAATGTGTATGTATGTGTTAAATTTGTCTGTAATATTTTTGGAATAAGAGGGTTTTCACCTTCTTCTTAAAAGTGGTGATAGTCTCGGCTAGTCGTGTGGAGGAGGGTAGGTTGTTCCACCAGCCAGGGACAACAACGGAGAACAGACATGATTGGAATCGGAGACCCCGTGAAGAAGGAATTTTTAGTCTCCTTTCGTTTGCCGATCTGAGAGAGCGTGTAGGAGTGTATCTAGGTAGTAGTGTGTTGATGTAGGAGGGCGCAGTTCCATTTACAGCCCTGTAGGCAAGCATCAAGGATTTGAACTCAATGCGAGCAGCTACCGGGAGCCAGTGGAGGGAGGTAAGGAGAGGTGTAACATTCTTGCCAGCCACGCTGTGGAGTACTTGGACGTGTGTGATGGAGCATTGTCCTGCATGAAAATCATGTTTTTCTTGAAGGATGCAGACTTCTTCCTGTACCACTGCTTGAAGAAGGTGTCTTCCAGAAACTGGCAGTAGGACTGGGAGTTGAGCTTGACTCCATCCTCAACCCGAAAAGGCCCCACAAGCTCATCTTTGATGATACCAGCCCAAACCAGTACTCCACCTCCACCTTGCTGGCGTCTGAGTCGGACTGGAGCTCTCTGCCCTTTACCAATCCAGCCACGGGCCCATCCATCTGGCCCATCAAGACTCACTCTCATTTCATCAGTCCATAAAACCTTAGAAAAATCAGTCTTGACGTTTCAGCTTGTGTGTCTTGTTCAGTGGTGGTCGTCTTTCAGCCTTTCTTACCTTGGCCATGTCTCTGAGTATTGCACACCTTGTGGTTTTGGGTACTCCAGTGATGTTGCAGCTCTGAAATATGGCCAAACTGGTGGCAAGTGGCATCTTGGCAGCTGCATGCTTGACTTTTCTCAGTTCATGGGCAGTTATTTTGCGCCTTGGTTTTTCCACACACTTCTTGCGACCCTGTTGACTATTTTGAATGAAACGCTTGATTGTTCGATGATCATGCTTCAGAAGCTTTGCTATTTTAAGGGTGCTGCATCCCTCTGCAAGATAGCTCACTATTTTTGACTTTTCTGAGCCTGTCAAGTCCTTCTTTTGACCCATTTTGCCAAAGGAAAGGAAGTTGCCTAATAATTATGCACACCTGATATAGGGTGTTGATGTCATTAGACCACACCCCTTCTCATTACAGAGATGCACATCACCTAATATGCTTAATTGGTAGTAGGCTTTCGAGCCTATACAGCTTGGAGTAAAACAACATGCATGAAGAGGATGATGTGGACAAAATACTCATTTGCCTAATAATTCTGCACTCCCTGTAGATGAGCGTCTTCCTTTTACCTTCAGAGATGGAGGGACCAGGCGAGCAGTACTGGAGGCTCGGAGTATACGAGGTGCAGTGCGAGGTGTAATAAGGGCTGTGAGGTAGGATGGTGCTACTCCATGTTTGGCTTTGTAGGCCAGCATCAGTATTTAGAACCTGATGGGCTGTGATGGGTGATGGGCTGCCATACAAGACGAGATGTTGGTTAGACATGCAGAGATTTTGGAAGCAGCATGTAGATCTGAGGGAGGAAAGGAGAAGTGGAGTTTATAATGTAGCTGCTCGGTAACAGCCAGAAGGGCAGTCTCGGTGGAATGAACCAACACACACGCGTGAAGACCATCTTACGTCCCCACACACACGCGCGTCCAGGCCTGGAGAGCATCCCCCGTCCCAACACACGCGCGTCCAGGCCTGGAGAGCATCCCCCGTCCCAACACACGCGCGTCCAGGCCTGGAGAGCATCCCCCGTCCCAACACACGCGCGTCCAGGCCTGGAGAGCATCGCCCGTCCCAACACACGCGCGTCCAGGCCTGGAGAGCATCGCCCGTCCCAACACACGCGCGTCCAGGCCTGGAGAGCATCCCCCGTCCCAACACACGCGCGTCCAGGCCTGGAGAGCATCCCCCGTCCCAACACACGCGCGTCCAGGCCTGGAGAGCATCCCCCGTCCCAACACACGCGCGTCCAGGCCTGGAGAGCATCCCCCGTCCCAACACACGCGCGTCCAGGCCTGGAGAGCATCCCCCGTCCCAACACACGCGCGTCCAGGCCTGGAGACCATCTCCCGTCCCAACACACACGCGTCCAGGCCTGGAGACCATCTCCCGTCCCAACACACGCGCGTCCTGGCCTGGAGAGCATCCCCCGTCCCAACACACACGCGTCCAGGCCTAGAGAGCATCCCCCGTCCCAACACACGCGCGTCCTGGCCTGGAGAGCATCCCCCGTCCCAACACACGCGTGTCCAGGCCTGGAGACTGGGTTAAATCTGTTCATTCTCTCCTGTTCTTTGCTGTTCTTTGCTCCAACAGGATGAGTCAGAGCTTCCTGAAGATGACCGTGGCTTCAAACATTATGACAGTAATGATGTTTCTATTCCTGCAACACACGCTGCGTATAATGAATAATTTTGAGAAGACCATCACCGGTGGTTGTGTGGTTGGTCTACAGCTTTACAGGCCCTGCGAATGGACAAGATGATGGGGGACGTGGAGTCATGGTTTGAGGATCCTCCAGCTTTCATGGCTTCCAGAGGTCTAAAGATCTCACATCCAGCTGCTGCTGACCAGCAGGAGGTCTTCATCCTCATTGTTGAGGGTTTCCTCATCTTTAACCATGGGTAACAGATAGATTACATTCAAAATGTTGCCGTGATCACCATGACCTCTGACATTTTGTCATTAGTTAAATGCGTTTTTGTGGTAAAATCGTGGACAATGGACAGAGGACGAGGAAATGAACCCCTTTATTTCAGTCAACCAGTGGCTTAACTAGTTAACTAAAAGTGGGGAGGTGCTGCAGAAGTCCCACCCCATGTTTAAATGCCTCTGCATTCACTCTCAGGTGACCTTTCCCCTACTGGAGACCTTTGACCTACAGAATGACTTTGACTTTGGCTGTTTGATTGACAGACCATTGAATGCATTGATGGACTTGAGATATTTCCTGCACATCCCTTACGATGTGTGCAGAGAACGGAGGAGGTGAGCAGCATCATCATCATCATCATCATCATGCCTCATCATCTCCTCACGAGAATTCTTCTCATGACAGCTCCAGGGCCTACGACCCACCGGACCCCCCGGGTTTCTTTGAGGGGTATGTCTGGCCAATGTTCCTGAAGAACCGTGCAGAGATGGAGGCCTCGGTCACAGACTTGGGTCAGTGGGTTGGGGTCGAGGGTCATGTGTTCTGTTTATTGTTTTGCATGAAAATTGCTTTATTGATTCCATAACATGGTATGTTTACAATAAATATATTCCATAAATAAACCAGTTAAGACATTTCCTGCTTGGGACCATGTCCCTGTGAGCCACCTCCAGGCTCAGTGCTTGTTCTGCCCCTGCTGTGTGTGTCTAGTTTACCTGGATGGGCTGAGAGGGAGGGAGGACCTGCAGCGTGGTGTTCTGGAGGAGCTCAGGGGACGGGTAGACGCCATCAGGTCAGTCCAGGTTCACCAAATCAGCAGACCCACATTTTATTACTCCCTTTAAAACCTGCCAATCAGATTCACGAGTGACCAGATCTCGTTCCACTCACAGGAACCAAGAAACGGGGTGCTGAAAGCGATGGTGGAACCTGGACCTGCTTCCCAGCTGTACGTAAATAAAACGTGGTGGGATGATTCCACAGACCTACAGTTATTTTGTATGGCACGTTCATCATCACGTTCTGAATAAACCCCCCCGGGTCCCCCGTCTGAAATGGGGCTGGAGGTGGAGTCTCAGGTCATCAGCAGAACCTGTAGAGCCTCGTGATTGAGCGACAGCAGGAGCCTGAGGGCCTTGCTGCAGTCCTGGGACAGGAGGCGTTCCTCGCCGCCCCCCTCGTCCAGCGAGGGCGGCGTGGCCACGCCCAGCAGCTCTAGTGCCAGCTGCAGCGCGCACCGCGCCGTGGTGCACGGGGGGTATCTGTTGAAGGCGTAGTCGGCCAGGCTCAGTTCACAGATCCTCCTGGCCAGGAGGCCGCATGGCGCGTGAGCCGCGTCTTCGGGAAGCGCTCGGTGGGTGTAGTAGTGCAGGAAGAAGGCCGGGGTGGGCGCGGCCAGGCGGAAGTTGAGGCGCAGGAGGACCAGGCACTCCAGGTTGCACAGCTGCTCCCGCGAGAATGCGTCGCAGCACAGGGACAGAAGCTGGCGGATTCGAGGAGAACACACCTCCACCTGCCAGACAGAGGAGATGCAGGACCTGAACATAACACGCTCGCCACTTACTACCACTGAACCCAGGTTCAAACCCCACTTACTACCATCGTGTCCCTGAGCAAGACACCTAACGCTGAGTGTCTCCGGGGGGGAGACTGTCCCTGTCACTACTGACTCTGGATCGCTCTGGATAAGGGCGTCTGGTAAATGCTGTAATGCCTGGTATGGTCCCAGTAGGACGCTCTATGGCCATAAACATCGAGACGTTTTATCAAATTTAGGTCAATTTTCAACTCTTCTGTCTACATTCAGGACAGTAAACCAGCAGACTGACAATAAACCAGTTCCTTATGTCCCTGAAACAAAGACATGAGGTGTGTAGAGTCACCGGTTCTCTGTATTCTTCTGCATCTGTAGTCTTTTGTCTGTTGGAGATCCTTCTTCTAGAACATCTCCACATCTCCACATTATTACCACGTTCAGGATT
>NW_021629897.1:30000-53727 GCF_900700375.1 Denticeps clupeoides
AGGTTCTGTACTGATGAGGTTCTGTACTGATGGGTTCTGTAATGATGGGTTCTGTACTGATGAGGTTCTGTACTGATGAGGTTCTGTAATGATGGGTTCTGTACTGATGAGGTTCTGTACTGATGGGTTCTGTAATGATGGGTTCTGTAATGATGAGGTTCTGATGGGTTCTGTAATGATGGGTTCTGTACTGATGGGCTCTGTACTGATTAGGTTCTGTACTGATGGGTTCTGTAATGATGGGTTCTGTAATGATGGGCTCTGTACTGATTAGGTTCTGTACTGATGAGGTTCTGTAATGATGGGTTCTGTACTGATGGGCTCTGTACTGATTAGGTTCTGTACTGATGGGTTCTGTAATGATGGGTTCTGTAATGATGGGCTCTGTACTGATTAGGTTCTGTACTGATGGGTTCTGTAATGATGGGTTCTGTAATGATGGGTTCTGTACTGATGGGTTCTGTAATGATGGGTTCTGTAATGATGGGCTCTGTACTGATTAGGTTCTGTACTGATGGGTTCTGTAATGATGGGCTCTGTACTGATTAGGTTCTGTACTGATGGGTTCTGTAATGATGGGTTCTGTACTGATGGGTTCTGTAATGATGGGTTCTGTAATGATGGGCTCTGTACTGATTAGGTTCTGTACTGATGGGTTCTGTAATGATGGGTTCTGTAATGATGGGTTCTGTACTGATGGGTTCTGTAATGATGGGTTCTGTACTGATGAGGTTCTGTACTGATGGGTTCTGTAATGATGGGTTCTGTAATGATGAGGTTCTGATGGGTTCTGTAATGATGGGTTCTGTACTGATGGGCTCTGTACTGATTAGGTTCTGTACTGATGGGTTCTGTAATGATGGGTTCTGTAATGATGGGCTCTGTACTGATGAGGTTCTGTACTGATGGGTTCTGTAATGATGAGGTTCTGTACTGATGAGGTTCTGTACTGATGGGTTCTGTAATGATGGGTTCTGTACTGATGAGGTTCTGTACTGATGGGTTCTGTAATGATGGGTTCTGTAATGATGAGGTTCTGATGGGTTCTGTAATGATGGGTTCTGTACTGATGGGCTCTGTACTGATTAGGTTCTGTACTGATGGGTTCTGTAATGATGGGTTCTGTAATGATGGGCTCTGTACTGATTAGGTTCTGTACTGATGAGGTTCTGTAATGATGGGTTCTGTACTGATGGGCTCTGTACTGATTAGGTTCTGTACTGATGGGTTCTGTAATGATGGGTTCTGTAATGATGGGCTCTGTACTGATTAGGTTCTGTACTGATGGGTTCTGTAATGATGGGTTCTGTAATGATGGGTTCTGTACTGATGGGTTCTGTAATGATGGGTTCTGTAATGATGGGCTCTGTACTGATTAGGTTCTGTACTGATGGGTTCTGTAATGATGGGTTCTGTAATGATGGGCTCTGTACTGATTAGGTTCTGTACTGATGGGTTCTGTAATGATGGGTTCTGTAATGATGGGTTCTGTACTGATGGGTTCTGTAATGATGGGTTCTGTAATGATGGGCTCTGTACTGATTAGGTTCTGTACTGATGGGTTCTGTAATGATGGGTTCTGTAATGATGGGCTCTGTACTGATTAGGTTCTGTACAGATGGGTTCTGTAATGATGGGTTCTGTAATGATGGGTTCTGTACTGATGGGTTCTGTAATGATGGGTTCTGTAATGATGGGCTCTGTACTGATTAGGTTCTGTACTGATGGGTTCTGTAATGATGGGTTCTGTAATGATGGGCTCTGTACTGATTAGGTTCTGTACTGATGGGTTCTGTAATGATGGGTTCTGTAATGATGGGTTCTGTACTGATGGGTTCTGTAATGATGGGTTCTGTAATGATGGGCTCTGTACTGATTAGGTTCTGTACTGATGGGTTCTGTAATGATGGGTTCTGTAATGATGGGCTCTGTACTGATTAGGTTCTGTACTGATGGGTTCTGTAATGATGGGTTCTGTAATGATGGGTTCTGTACTGATGGGTTCTGTAATGATGGGTTCTGTAATGATGGGCTCTGTACTGATTAGGTTCTGTACTGATGGGTTCTGTAATGATGGGTTCTGTAATGATGGGTTCTGTACTGATGGGTTCTGTAATGATGGGTTCTGTACTGATGAGGTTCTGTACTGATGGGTTCTGTAATGATGGGTTCTGTAATGATGAGGTTCTGATGGGTTCTGTAATGATGGGTTCTGTACTGATGGGCTCTGTACTGATTAGGTTCTGTACTGATGGGTTCTGTAATGATGGGTTCTGTAATGATGGGCTCTGTACTGATGAGGTTCTGTACTGATGGGTTCTGTAATGATGAGGTTCTGTACTGATGAGGTTCTGTACTGATGGGTTCTGTAATGATGGGTTCTGTACTGATGAGGTTCTGTACTGATGGGTTCTGTAATGATGGGTTCTGTAATGATGAGGTTCTGATGGGTTCTGTAATGATGGGTTCTGTACTGATGGGCTCTGTACTGATTAGGTTCTGTACTGATGGGTTCTGTAATGATGGGTTCTGTAATGATGGGCTCTGTACTGATTAGGTTCTGTACTGATGAGGTTCTGTAATGATGGGTTCTGTACTGATGGGCTCTGTACTGATTAGGTTCTGTACTGATGGGTTCTGTAATGATGGGTTCTGTAATGATGGGCTCTGTACTGATGGGTTCTGTAATGATGGGTTCTGTAATGATGGGTTCTGTACTGATGGGTTCTGTACTGATGGGTTCTGTAATGATGGGCTCTGTACTGATTAGGTTCTGTACTGATGGGTTCTGTAATGATGGGTTCTGTAATGATGGGCTCTGTACTGATTAGGTTCTGTACTGATGGGTTCTGTAATGATGGGTTCTGTAATGATGGGTTCTGTACTGATGGGTTCTGTAATGATGGGTTCTGTAATGATGGGCTCTGTACTGATTAGGTTCTGTACTGATGGGTTCTGTAATGATGGGTTCTGTAATGATGGGTTCTGTACTGATGGGTTCTGTACTGATGGGTTCTGTAATGATGGGCTCTGTACTGATTAGGTTCTGTACTGATGGGTTCTGTAATGATGGGTTCTGTAATGATGGGCTCTGTACTGATTAGGTTCTGTACTGATGGGTTCTGTAATGATGGGTTCTGTAATGATGGGTTCTGTACTGATGGGTTCTGTAATGATGGGTTCTGTAATGATGGGCTCTGTACTGATTAGGTTCTGTACTGATGGGTTCTGTAATGATGGGTTCTGTAATGATGGGCTCTGTACTGATTAGGTTCTGTACTGATGGGTTCTGTAATGATGGGTTCTGTAATGATGGGCTCTGTACTGATTAGGTTCTGTACAGATGGGTTCTGTAATGATGGGTTCTGTAATGATGGGTTCTGTACTGATGGGTTCTGTAATGATGGGTTCTGTAATGATGGGCTCTGTACTGATTAGGTTCTGTACTGATGGGTTCTGTAATGATGGGTTCTGTAATGATGGGCTCTGTACTGATTAGGTTCTGTACTGATGGGTTCTGTAATGATGGGTTCTGTAATGATGGGTTCTGTACTGATGGGTTCTGTAATGATGGGTTCTGTAATGATGGGCTCTGTACTGATTAGGTTCTGTACTGATGGGTTCTGTAATGATGGGTTCTGTAATGATGGGCTCTGTACTGATTAGGTTCTGTACTGATGGGTTCTGTAATGATGGGTTCTGTAATGATGGGTTCTGTACTGATGGGTTCTGTAATGATGGGTTCTGTAATGATGGGCTCTGTACTGATTAGGTTCTGTACTGATGGGTTCTGTAATGATGGGTTCTGTAATGATGGGTTCTGTACTGATGGGTTCTGTAATGATGGGTTCTGTACTGATGAGGTTCTGTACTGATGGGTTCTGTAATGATGGGTTCTGTAATGATGAGGTTCTGATGGGTTCTGTAATGATGGGTTCTGTACTGATGGGCTCTGTACTGATTAGGTTCTGTACTGATGGGTTCTGTAATGATGGGTTCTGTAATGATGGGCTCTGTACTGATGAGGTTCTGTACTGATGGGTTCTGTAATGATGAGGTTCTGTACTGATGAGGTTCTGTACTGATGGGTTCTGTAATGATGGGTTCTGTACTGATGAGGTTCTGTACTGATGGGTTCTGTAATGATGGGTTCTGTAATGATGAGGTTCTGATGGGTTCTGTAATGATGGGTTCTGTACTGATGGGCTCTGTACTGATTAGGTTCTGTACTGATGGGTTCTGTAATGATGGGTTCTGTAATGATGGGCTCTGTACTGATTAGGTTCTGTACTGATGAGGTTCTGTAATGATGGGTTCTGTACTGATGGGCTCTGTACTGATTAGGTTCTGTACTGATGGGTTCTGTAATGATGGGTTCTGTAATGATGGGCTCTGTACTGATTAGGTTCTGTAATGATGGGTTCTGTAATGATGGGTTCTGTACTGATGGGTTCTGTACTGATGGGTTCTGTAATGATGGGCTCTGTACTGATGGGTTCTGTAATGATGGGTTCTGTAATGATGGGTTCTGTACTGATGGGTTCTGTAATGATGGGCTCTGTACTGATTAGGTTCTGTACTGATGGGTTCTGTAATGATGGGTTCTGTAATGATGGGCTCTGTACTGATTAGGTTCTGTACTGATTAGGTTCTGTACTGATGGGTTCTGTAATGATGGGTTCTGTAATGATGGGCTCTGTACTGATTAGGTTCTGTACTGATAAGGTTCTGTACTGATGAGGTTCTGTACTGATGGGTTCTGTACTGATGTATTGTTGAATTAAATCAGGCTGGATTAGATTATTTTATTTCTTCATGCAGTGACAATACAGGAGGGAGAGAAAAAGGTCGAGAAGAGAAACCCCTGTAGAGGGCAGCAGTGAGCTTCACACGTCCTTCACCGTCCTGCTCTCCTCATTCTGCAAACTTCTGGTTACAAGACATCTTCTTTATCTACTAGACCACCGCTGCCCCAGCGAAGTCCCCTGGTGGGGGACGTATCAGAGATTAAACTGATAAGAACAGATTTCACACTTGATCTTAGCCAAAAGGCTGAGAAGTGTGTGTGTGTGTGTGTGTGTGTGTGTGTGTGTGTGTGTGTGTATGTGTATCTGACTGTAAAAGAGTGTGAATGAGTGAGTGTGTGTGTATGCGTGCGTCTGACTGAAAGAGTGTGAATGAGTGTGAGTGTGTGTGTAAAAGTAAAGTGAAGTGATTGTCACATGTGATACACAGCAGCACAGCACACGGTGCACACAGTGAAATGTGTCCTCTGCATTTAACCATCACCCTTGGTGAACAGTGGGCAGCCATGACAGGCGCCCGGGGAGCAGTGTGTGGGGACGGTGCTTTGCTCAGTGGCACCTCAGTGGTACCTTGGCGGGTCGGGATTCGAACCAGCAACCTTCTGATTACGGGGCCGCTTCCTTAACCGCTAGGCCACCACTGCCCTGTGTGTGTGTCTGTGTGTATGTGTGTGTCTGACTGTGAAAGAGTGTGAATGAGTGTGAGTGTGTGTGTGTGAGTGAGTGTGTGTGTGTGTGTGTCTGACTGTGAAAGAGTGCGTGTGTGTGTGTGTGTGTGTGTGTGTGTGAGACGGGGCATTAATTACATCAGTGGAAGCCCAAGAGGAAGATGAAGGTGAGAGGAGTCTTGTCCTCTAACTGCAGTCAAACAAGAAATTAACATCAAGGGAGAACTCACACACACACACACACACACACACACACACACACACAGCACAGTGCAGACCCTGCACACGCCACTAGTTTAGGACATTTTCTGTCTTGTGCATGAACATTTATTTTCACCTTCTAGGTTCATAAGGTTTTTGATAACATCCGTGTATGAAAACGGCATGAATCCATATAATGTCCTCCCGACTGTCCTACACCTGTTGTCCTCTGGGGACAGGAGCGTTTCTTTCCAACAGAACTTCTGAATATCCAGAACAAATCTGGAAGTAGTTTGTGTTTTAAAAAATGTCCATGTCAGGGTCATGTCCACTGGACTCTGGGGACAGGATGGGGACTCCGCAGGGCACATACACACTGTGTCACCAACTCACCTGGATCTGGTGTACATGCATTGGGACTCCAGGTGGAGAACCTGGAGGAAACCCGCGGCAACATGTAAACTCCACCCACACAAGACCCAATCAAATCGCTCGTATTGTCACGTCACATGACTCCAGAGCATACAAGTGAGGTTCTAGTATGTAAATCCCGGGTTGGGATGCTACCGTGTGGCCCTCAACTCAGGTCCAACTATTGCTTTGGTTAGCAGGACACGCACACACACTCACTCACACTCTTTCACAGTCACACTCACCGACACTTACACACTCTTACACACAAACTTACACACTCACTCACACTCTTTCACAGTCACACTCACCGACACTTTCACACTCACACACACTTACACACTCTTACACACAAACTTACACACTCACTCACACTCTTTCACAGTCACACTCACCGACACTTACACACTCTTACACACAAACTTACACACTCACTCACACTCTTTCACAGTCACACTCACCGACACTTTCACACTCACACACACTTACACACTCTTACACACAAACTTACACACTCACTCACTCACTCACACTTTTTCAGTCACACTCACCGACACTTTCACACTCACTCTTTCACAGTAACAAACATACACACACACATTTACACACACACACTCACTCACACTCTTTCACAGTCACACTCACCGACACTTTCACACTCACACTCACTTACACACTCTTACACACTCACTCACACTCTTTCACAGTCACACTCACCGACACTTTCACACTCACACACACTTACACACTCTTACACACAAACTTACACACTCACTCACTCACTCACACTCTTTCACAGTCACACTCACCGACACTTTCACACTCACTCTTTCACAGTAACAAACATACACACACACATTTACACACACACACTCACTCACACTCTTTCACAGTCACACTCACCAACACTTTCACACTAACACAAACTTACACACTCACTCACACACACTCTTTCACAGTCACACTCACCGACACTTACATACTCACTCTTTCACAGTAACAAACATACACACACATTTACACACACACACTCACTCACACTCTTTCACACTCACACACACTTACACACTCTTACACACAAACTTACACACTCACTCACACTCTTTCACAGTCACACTCACCGACACTTTCACACTCACACACACTTACACACTCTTACACACAAACTTACACACTCACTCACTCACTCACTTTTTCACAGTCACACTCACACACACTTTCACACTCACTCTTTCACAGTAACAAACATACACACACACATTTACACACACACACTCACACTCTTTCACAGTCACACTCACCGACACTTTCACACTCACTTACACACTCTTACACACAAACTTACACACTCACTCACTCACACTTTTTCACAGTCACACTCACCGACACTTTCACACTCACACACACTTACACACTCTTACACTCAAACTTACACACTCACTCTTTCACAGTAACAAACATACACACACACATTTACACACACACACACACTCACTCACACTCTTTCACAGTCACACTCACCGACACTTTCACACTCACACACACTTACACACTCTTACACACAAACTTACACACTCACTCACTCACACTCTTTCGCAGTCACACTCACCGACACTTTCACACTCACTCTTTCACAGTAACAAACATACACACACACATTTACACACACACACACTCACTCACACTCTTTCACAGTCACACTCACCAACACTTTCACACTCACACAAACTTACACACTCACTCACACACACTCTTTCACAGTCACACTCACCGACACTTACATACTCACTCTTTCACAGTAACAAACATACACACACACACATTTACACACACACACTCACTCACACTCTTTCACAGTCACACTCACCGACACTTTCACACTCACACACACTTACACACTCTTACACTCAAACTTACACACTCACTCACTCACACTTTTTCACAGTCACACTCACCGACACTTTCACACTCACACACACTTACACACTCTTACACACAAACTTATACACTCACTCACTCACACTCTTTCACAGTCACACTCACCGACACTTTCACACTCACTCTTTCACAGTAACAAACACACACACACATTTACACACACACACTCACTCACACTCTTTCACAGTCACAGACACACACACTCTTACACATACACTCACTCTCAATCACTGACACAGACACACACACACACACTCACACTCTTTCACAGTCACACTCACCGACACTTTCACACTCACACACACACTCACTCACACTCATTAACAGTCACAAACACACTCACAATCTTACACATACACTCACTCACAATCACTGACACACACACACACTCACACTCATTAACAGTCACAAACACACACACACTCTTTCACAGTCACAAACACACACACACACAATCTTACACATACACTCACTCTCATTCACTGACACACACACACACTCACACACACACACACTCTTACACATACACTTACTCACAATCACTGACACACTCACTTACACACACTCACTCACACTCTTTCAAGTCTCTCTCTCTCACACACACACACACACACACTTACACACTCTTACACATACACTCACACACACATACACTCACTCACAGTCACTGACACACACACACTCAGCGACACTTTCACACTCACACTTACACTCACTCACACTCTTTCACAGTCACACACACACACACACCAACACTTTCACCTTCACACACTTACACTCTTACACACACACTCACTCACACTCTTTCACACTCTCTCTGTCACACACACACACACACACACAATCTGCCCTCTTGTTCCTCAAACTTGAATTCATCAGTGTAATTCCGTGTTTTTCTCCGCAGCCTCTTGACTGAACGCCGTGTTGCACTAATGCCGCTTGACCTCATCGTCGCTAATGAATGAGGCCGCTCATTAAGGAGGCGGGGCTTATTGCTGATTACAGACACCACCACCAAGCCTGCTGGTTAATTTCTGTTAATATCTCATATTCTATTCCTCTAAAGCAGCCTCTTGTGACCTCTGACCTCATTCTTATTCATCCTAACATTCAGGTAATTATCATACGTCTGAAATAATGAGAGTTTAAAAAAGTTTTTATGTGCATGTAACAGTAACCTTCACATTACACACACACACAACACAATATTAACACATTCATAATCATGTGCATGCAGATGAGTTTCTAATAAAGCTGTAAGTATGTACACACACACACACACACACACACGCACAGATACACAATGTGTGATGAAAGATGGACGATGGGTTGAGGAGACATTAAAGAGAAAGCTGCCTGCTGGGCGGAGCTAATGCTGCCCTCAACCTGTGCATGTCAATTATGACTTTATGAAGAGTGTGTGTGTGTGTGTGTGTGTGTGTGTGTGTGTGTAACAAGGCCTTTGCCATGCTAAGCAGGTCCAGTGAATACAGTCAGCTGAAGAGAACACCAGCTTCTCGACTTCAAAGCTGAAACGATGTTCAACACAACGCTACTTCAGCCAACGCTGCTGTTTGAAGTCGTGGAACATCTCCTCCCATCACACACACACACACACACACACACACACACTACCATGGTGAGAGGATGTTACATGGGCGTTTTACATGTAGCAGGTCTGGAGAATCAGAACATTTTATTAATCCCACAGGAAAAGCTTCTGTTATGACGCAGGGACATAAAGCAATATTAAAATAAAATATTAAATATATCTATAAATAAACTCTTCAGTGTTGCAGTGGAGGCGACATGTCACTGCAGTGACCAAGGTGACACGCACTGTAGTGACCGAGGCGACACTGCAATGACTGAGGTGACATGGCGCTGCATTGACCGCTGAACTTACGTTGCTGCATGAAGCTGCATGCTGCTGCACAACGCTGTAGTGACCAAGTGACTGCAGTGACTGAGCAACACGCCGCTGCAGTGAGCAATGACATGCACTGCTATAACAGAGGCGACACACGCCGAAGTGACTAAGGCAACACGACAATGACAGAGGTGACATGGCGCTACAGTGACCAAGGTGAGAAGTGCTGCAGTGACACGCCGCTGCAGTGATCATGGTGACATAGGTTGCAGTGACTGAGGTGACACGGCGCTGCATTGACCGCTGAACTTACGATGCTGCACGAAGCTGCATGCCGCTGCACTAACACACGCTGCAGTGACCAAGTGACTGCAGTGACTGAGGCAACACGCCGCTGCAGTGAGCAATGACATACACTGCTATAACAGAGGCGACACACGCTGCAGTGACTGAGGTGACACGGCACTGTTGTGACTGAAGAGACACACATCGCAGTGACCGAGGTGACACTGCAGTGACTGAGGTGAGAAGTGCTGCAGTGACCAAGGCAACATGGTACTGCAGTGATGGAGGCGACACGCGATGCAGTGACTGAAGTGACATGTCGAGTTATGACAGGTTGAAATAAAACCAATATTGATTGAATATGGATCCCTCCTGAAATGTCCTTTGTTCCTGGTCAGCTGGCTGAATAAACGGAATCTAGAGAAGCTGCTTCCAGCTTTATTGTTTTATTGAATAAGCCTCTTTTGAAACCTGTATTAATGTTTACATGACTTTCATATTGTAACTCCTTCCAGTGAAGAGCTGCTAAAATAGAAGCTGAGGCAAAGATCGTCCAGACTTGCACGATCTTCATAAAACACATCTTATTACTTGACTGAATTTAATGTGCCTGTGGTACAGTACTGTGACCTCCACTCTCCCAAAGATTCTGTATCAAATAAGCAGGATTATTATAAGCAGTATTAATTATGTGAAGTATTTGTTGTAAATATTGTAACCAATATTCTGAGTAAATAAAACATCGGTGTGGTATTTTTTGGCAGAATAATATAATGAGGTCAGGATTTTTACAGGCGCGGTGACACGGATAAAAAAAAAAAAAATACCACTCAGCCAGGATCTTATCAATTTGTGTTTATTACCCAGTAAATAATTTTGCGTGAGACGTGGTCATCGTTACCATCGTTAACATCTTTCATTTAATGGGATATTATAGAAATATGTACATATATCCAGTTTATTTAGCTCCTGCAGAAAAAATCTGTTTGATTCAGCAGGAGGGAATCAGTGTCCCCATCATGTCCCCATCATGTCCCCATCATCTCCCAGGCTCTCCGCAGAGCCCAGCCCTGAATTTCGAGGCTGAATCCAGATGAGTGCAGTTCGGGGAATACACGCCTCACACACACGCCAAACGCTTCCAAATGAATTGTTGTCACGACAATGATCAGTAATAGCACATAACAACTATTAATAAAACACACACACAGCAAGACAGAATTCCACACTGATTGAGCGTAAGAAATGTATAATTGTGGGGAGATCCAGAACAATTTTTTTGAACATGCCGTTAAAATGTAAGCCATCCCGGGGAGGTTAGCGATATAATCATTTATTATATTTTACATCATAAATATGTCATGTTTCAATACTCTTTAAATAACCAAAAACGAATAAATTAAAATCAGTTCACATGTCTCTTTGGGTTACTTCTGATTGCGTGTATATATGTGTGTATAATGTGTGTGTATATATATATATATTTGTGCAAGTATTTATGCGTGTGTGTGTGTTTGTATATTTGTGTGAATATATACGTGCGTGTACGTGTGCGTGTACGTGTACGTGTACGTGTACGTGTCTAGTGCAGCAGCAGTGCCGGGTGCAGGCCGCCGCTCTTGCCCTCTCCGCCGTCCAGACTCCCTCCGAGCGCCGTGCCCAGCGTGGGAGTGGGTTTGATGGGGAGCGGCATGGCGGGACCGGCCTGGGGCCCCGCGCAGTGGTACAGGCTCTTGACGGGCACGTTGAAGGGCGGGTACTCGGCCTCGCCCAGCAGCCCCACGCCGGGCCACGCCGGCCCTCCCACGGGGTGCACCGGCACCGGCACCGGCACCGGGTAGCCCAGCTGGCTCATGACGGAGGCGATGGGCACCTTGTACTCGCGGCCGATGATGTTCTCGATGGTGAACGGGTGTCCTCCGTGGAGCCCGTAGGCGTGGTAGTGGGCGGCGGGGGTCAGGGCCAGCTTGGGCTCGGCGCGCTGCAGCTTGAAGCGCTTCCTCCTGCGCAGGAAGCTGCCGTTCTCGAACATGTCCCCGCAGTCGGGGTGCAGCGCCCAGAAGCTGCCCTTGCCCGGCTGGTCGGGCCGCCGCGGGATCTTGATGAAGCAGTCGTTGAAGGACAGGTTGTGTCGCAGCGAGTTCTGCCAGCGCTGCGTGTTGTCGCGGTAGTAGGGGAAGCGCTCCATGATGAACTTGTAGATGTCGCTGAGCGGCAGCATCTTCTCGTCGGAGCTCTGGATGGCCATGGCGGTGAGGGAGATGTACGAGTAGGGGGGCTTCTGGTCGCTGTAGGAGCTCTTCCCGGGCCGGGGCATCTTCCCCCGCTTCACAGCCGCCCAGGAGCGCCGGGGCGCGTCATGGCAGAAGGTGTCTCCAAGAAGGGCGAGAACTTTCCTGGAGACGCGTCCAGAGGAGCTGCCCGGGAGAACTTTCCAGGAGAAATCAATCCGGAGCCCGGAGACGTGTGTGTGCGCGGCGGCAGCGCGGGTGCGCGGCTTTTGTACGAAGCGGCGACGGTTCGAACCCCCGCCGGGGCGCGCGCTCTTCTGCCAGAGTGTGTGTGTGTGTGTGTGGGAGAGGGATAGCAACCTGTCATCTAATCTCGTTAATATTAATATTATGGTTACAACATGGTTTAATAACGTCGCAACTGGAGTTATTGTTGTTGTTAATATTTCTTGCTTTATTACCGCAATATTTCCATATATGTCAAAGACGAGTCTGTGCAAATGTGTGTGTTTTAACTGTAATTATTTACAACTGATTTTATTCAATACTTTGTGGTGTCTTTTGCTTTATTTCTTTCCTATTTTACACAATTTCTGTTTAAATGCGATTACTATTGTAGGTAAAAATGGAGAAGCCTTCAGGTTCCGTTTTTAATTGTTTCTGATACTGACCGTCGTGTCTCCTTCATTAGAATAAGAACGGCTCGCGTGCGTGCGTGCGCGCGTGCGTGCGTGCGTGCGCGCGCGCGCGCGCGCGTCCGTCCGCCTAAAGAGCGCGCAGCGGCGGGACGCGGCGGCCCTCCGGTAAACAGAGGAACGGCCCCGCCCCCAATCCATCCCGTTAATTAAGACTTCCGTGATTTAAGTCCCCCTCCGAGACGCGCCGAGTGCGTAATTACGCGCGAGCTCGTGGACGGACAGACGGACGCCGCGCGACCCGCGTCCCCGCCGCTCGCGCGCTCATCTGCATAAAAGATGAATTAAGGCGCGTCTCGCAGCACCCAACTCCTGGACAAATAACAAGCCGCGAAGAAGCTGCACCTTCTGGGCATAGCGAGCATATGCTGGAATTAGCCTTAATTGACTAATTACATAAATTACTCGTTAATTTTACAGCACATCAATTATGAGAGATATATCAATTAATTTTGCATAAATTAAAGAGGAGATGGGGATTTGAGCTCGCGAGGAGGGGGGTCCAATTTGGGCCGGGGGGCGCGCGCGTGTGTGTATGTGTGTTTGTGTGTCTGCGTGTGTGTTCCACAACTATAATAATTATTGGTTCAGCTTTGGGCGAGAGAAGCAGTGACGGCGCGTGTGATAATAATAATAATAATAATAATCATCATCATCATCATCATCATCATCACCATCATCACGTTAAAGCGCTTGGCCATTTAAATCAGTTAGAGTCCCGGTGTCGGAGTTGTTGTAATGGAGGATGATTTACCGACACGTTAACGCTCCATGAAACGGTGCAAGCGACGGACACGCCCACTCCACCCCTCTCTCCATCCCAGGGGTCGATCAAGAGGTGCCCAGATGCACCATGGGAACCATCTGAGCATCTCATCCCATCACAGAGTTTCTAAACCCATCAGCAGGGTGTAGAACTATAATATATCATTAAACATTAGTGTTCTTATTAAACTAAATATGGAGTAAATATAACATTGTGAATACACCTCAAGTCAGGAACATACCACTATTCTATGACCATGTCAAAGTCACTCAGTTATTAATTATGATATTAATTATGAAGTCATATGTAGATTGTGGGACAGTGGTGGCCTAGTGGTTAATAAAGGTTGCCGGTCCGAATCCCGACCTGCCAAGGTGCCACTGAGGTCCCCTTGATGAAGGTCCCGTCCCCACACGCTGCTCCCCGGGCGCCTGTCATGATGCCCCCTGCTCACCAAGGGTGACGGTTAAATACAGAGGACACGTGTCACCGTGTCACCCACTCACTCACTCTCAGACTCATTCATTCACCCGCTCACTCAGTCACTCACTCACCATCTTGGGACACTGGCTGAAGGACAGGGACTCGGTCCCAGCACAGTGTGTATGTGTGTGTGTGTTGTTATTTACTTCAGTCCAGTCTCACTGCCCCCTGGTCTGTGTGTTTACAGCAAACACAAATACATTCATCAACCTCCCAGACACACACACACACACACACACACACACACACACAGCCTAAGGGATGGGAGAAACAGCAGGAAAAGGTGTAAACAACGCTGTTCTCAGGTCTCAGGCGCTCCAGACTCTTTTTTCAGGTTGGTGATGGACGAGTTGAAGGCCCCATGTTGCACCGTGTGGAGTGCAGAAGAACTTTATAGAACTGAGGCTACAGAAACCTCATTAGAACAAGAAAACACGTTGTACTTCTGGGGTGTAATGTGATAATTCTATGCTTATTGTTGAATAATTTATAAAATTCATCGTCACTGACTGAAGACAACTTTTGTTGTTTGTTTTTGACTAAAATGTATTTGTTTAATTTATCTAAAAAATCTAAAATCTAAACTCAGAAAATTAATAAACCATAATAACAATTGTTATTGCTCTTAACTTTCATATTAGTATAATTAAATTTGCCTCACTGAATTATCATCATTGGATGTATTTATTTACACATCAATTACAAATTCTAATAATAATGAATAAAGCTGATTTTGTATTTGTTTAATTTATCTATTCAGTTTCTCAGGGTTCCACATGTTCTCAAAGAACACTAAATATATTTTAATATATATATCTATCTATATATATACACACACACACAATGTTGACTATATATATAGTTGAAACTGACTCACAGAATAAGGACTAATTAAAGTATAGCACTACTTATTGTTATTACCTATAGTTATCTAATAATTATTGTAGTATTATAAGTGGAATTATTACATTTATAATAGTTGTCTAGAAACCTGATTTGTATGTGAATTATCACAACAGGTATTTCGTCAATTCAATATAATTTAGTTTCATTATATTTATTGAAACCACATAATAAAATACGGCATAAATGACATTTCAAATTTAATTCTTTACACACAGTCATTTTTCAGCTCCTCATCCTTGCCACCAGCCACCCACCCACCGCGTCTAAATGTGATGTGTTGTTACTCTTCAGTCCCCCCAGGTGTGTGTGTGAGTGTGTGTGTGTGTGTGCGCGTGTGTGTACGCGGTGTTGGGCTAGTGAGCCGTGAACCGCGCGTGGGGCGTCTGTAACCCTTCATCTCTACTTTAGTTCAGTTCAGCTTTGTGGAATGGTTGATTTTACACATTATAAATGTATTTTATATTCTCAAAAAGAAAAAACATTTCAATATAAAGAGTTTGAAAAGGATTTATTTTGGGACTTGAATTAAATAGAGTGTCTAGGAAAGAGCCAATGATGACCACACACACGCACACACACACACACACACACGCACACACACTCCTTAAGGCATCGGGGTGCCGTGGTTCAAAGCTCTCCTTGCGTAACTCCTTTAATGTTCCCCCAAATTCCTTGTTTTTATTTTTCATGAAGTCATTTTTCTCCAGGGACGCCCAGTGTGATAAGAGGCTATGTGTAAAATAAATGATGTATATAGCTGTAGGGAAGAGCGCCTCCCCCACAAATACCTTACGTCCAAGGAACATTAAACATCAGATCCTCGTTTAGTGAATAAATAACCATTGGAGAGAATGGCTTTGTGCTCCGGACTCCTGTGCATATTTTAGTGGGAGAGGAGAGGGTCATTAGGAGTCTAATATAAAATAAATCGCCCTGGGGTCCACTGCCGGAGCGGCCCGCCGTTCAGCTGCGCCCTGGTGGGCTACTAATGACCTGCAATGGCTCTAAATGAAGCCTGTATGTGCATGTCATTTGCAGTATGTATATATTTATATATTATTCCTTAATTGTGTTTGAGAAGAACAAAAACCACAAGCCTGTCATTTAGTGCTTCCTTAAACGCTCTCAGAACATCAGAATAAACTACTACAATTAGCGAGCTGCGCTCTTTCCGCGTCTTTGTGTCACGGATACGGCAAAATTGCCATTCTTTTAAATGACCTCATTGATTGCAGAACATGATTAAAGATGAATAAAGAAGTGGCGAGTCCGACTCTGCTTCCTAGAACTAGCAAATCCGCCAAGATGTTTTTCCACCTCCGTCCGGTGACCGGTAGATTAAGTAGAAAAAAACATCCATATCCTGTAAAACGCTTCCGTTTTCTTTCCGATTAACAGATTAAACCTGAAAAAGCTGAGTCTGAGGTGAAATTCATTTTGTATCTTCATTTTTGGGGCTCTTCGGTCTGCCATGATGCTCCACTGAACCGATGAGAGTCATCAGTTTTCAGAGTTATCGTCAGTCAACTTTAGGTCTGGAGAAGTTAAATGAAACCCGGCTCAGCTGAAATCTTATTCTCTCTCTCTCAGTCTGTCTGATTCCATCATGAAGCACTTGCTCTAGTTTCTGGGATATTTCACTCAATTTGCTGATATCGGTGGGTCGCTATCAATATGCAGGAGACCCCCGAAAGATCTGGGAAACTTGGGGTGCAAGTATAGTGTAAATAGTTTAAATACACTCAAAAGAGGTGAATTTGGTAGAGTAGGAGGTAGTGTTAAAAGTAGGTAGAATAGAAGGCAGGGTTGAAGGTAGGTAGAGTAGAAGGTGGAATTGAAGGTAGATGGGGTAGGAGGTAGAATTGAAGGTCCGTAGAGTAGGAAGTTCAGACTAGCTTGGAAAGACAGTCTCATCAAATACCGAAAAGCTCTTTCCTCTGCTAGAGCTGCTCATCTGTCATTCTTTTTCTTTTGATCAGTCTTAACCTACACTTGATTTCTTTGCCCGAAAACACTCTCTGAACTTGTTGCTTTGGTCTCCTCAACTAAGCCATCAACCTGTATCCTCGACCCAATACCTGCTGGACTACTGAAGGAACTAATACTACTGCATTATGTCTTAATCAACTCATCCATTTGTTTTAGACATGGTCCTTTATGTCTAAAGAAACCTACTTTTAATCCTGGGGTTTTACGAATTACAAACCTATTTCTAACTTTCTATTCGTGTCCACAATCCTATAAATCAACGAGTGGTAGAACAACAACGTTGTGCTTTTTTGACCACAAATGACATTCTTCTCCTTGTGCTAGTACCTTGGTGTAGCTTTAGATAACATAGATCATAACCTTATACTAAATCAGTTTGAAAAGCCAATTGGAATACATGGGACAGCCATCTCTTGGATCTACTTATTGGATCGCTTTCACTTACGGAGTTCCACATGGTTCAGTACTGGGCTCTTTGTTGTTTTCATTGTACATGCTGCCACTCCATGCAGAGAAAGAAGTTCATGCCTTCATAGCATCTAGACTGGATTACTGTAACTCTCTGTTTTCTGGTTGCTCTGCTGCTATAATTGAATAATGAACTTCAGCTCATCCAAAACTCAGCAGCCAGGGTTCTTACACACACTAGAAAGTATGATCACATTACGCCTGTATTGTCTTCTTTGCATTGGCTTCCAGTTAAACTCCCTATTGACTTCAAGGTTCTGCTTAACACCTATAACATTTACATTTACATTTACAGCATTTATCAGACGCCCTTATCCAGAGCGACTTACAATCAGTAGTTACAGGGACAGTCTCCATGGAGCAGCTTAGGGTTAAGTGTCCTGCTCAGGGACACGATGGTAGTAAGTGGGGTTTGAACCTGGGTCTTCTGGTTCATAAGCGAGTGTGTTACCCACTAGGCTACAACCACCAAAAATGTAATTAAGCCATTGTACACGACCTCAATTAAATCAGAGCAACTGAAAGTGACATGTGACATGGTGAAACGTGTCCTCTGTATTTAACCACCACCCTTGGTGAGCAGTGGGCACCATGACAGGCGCCCGGGGAGCAGTGTGTGGGGACGGGACCTTCACCAAGGGGACCTCGGTGTCATCTTGCCGGATCGATATTCGAACCGGAAACCTTCTGATTACGGGCTGCTTCCTTAACTGCCAGGCCACCGCTGCAACATAAACCTTGGCATCTTTCTCAAGTTTAGTCCCTCATAACCCACCATGCTGCCTTCGTTCTCTGGTAGAAGGCGCACTGTCTGTCCCCCGTGTACACAAAGTCACTGCTGGAAATAGAGCACTTGTTTAGAACGTGGTGAATGTTCCGAGGAATAACCGTATTTAAATCCACCATTAGAAATGGAAATGTCTGGTTCTCGGCGCAGTTCCTGTCATTTGTTGCTAACTCCTCACTAATTCGCTCTTCTGGTTTCTGTTGCCTCTGGCTTGCGGTAGAAGGCTGTTGTTGTGGAGCACGTGTGGATTTCAGGCCCTGAGTTAGTTGGCAGTGGTTGGGGTGCTCGGGGTAACTCCTACGGAGACTTGTTGTGATTAGCCGCGGCGTAGCCGCGGTGCGGCTGGAGTTTGTGAGCATTAGCATGGTGGAGTGGATTAGCGCCGGTCGTGCTGGGGAGTTGATGATCTGTACGAGATGAGAGCCTAGAGGCACCGGCTGGGACATCAGTCATGTTCATGTGTTGTACCTCCATGTTCCCGATGAGAGGATGTGGAATATGACGACGTTGGTCCCTGTAAATAATTACCCTGGCTAATTACGGGTGCTCCCAGTCACTCCCTCGCGAGGTAAATGGCGGAGCGTCGCGTGGCTTTCCGCGGGGCAACTTTGTTTGAGCTTTTCGAAGAGAAATGTGTTCCTGCCGCCGCAGCAGTAATGGTTTGTGGGGCCTGCTTCGCGCGTCTGAAACTTTTACCCCCCATCGTCCCACCCAGCCTGTCTCCCGAAGTGGCGGTGCCGCCGAGCGCCCGTAATGTCAGCCCGCGCTTTGCCACTCCATTTGGCGGAGCCGCACTGCTGTGCGCGCAGACAGACAGATCAATCACACGGGGCGTGATGGATTCTCCCGTGCGACGCCGCCATCCCGAGCCTCTTAGCGCTCTCCCCGCCACAAAAGGGTATGCAAAGAGTGTAAATGGATGAACGCTTGATTCATTCTCGACAGCAGGAAGTGTGCGATGCGCTGACTGTTTGCATGGGAATTTGCGGAGGGCATGAGTTATGAAGTTGCGGAGTTGTGGAGTTGCTCAAGTTTGGACCCGAGGCAGACAGGCAGCGCGCTACCTGCGGAGGGCCGAGCTCATTATCATAAACGCATGTCAACGCAGAAATAATATCAAAATGGAAATAAAACACGCTGCTGCTGCTGCTGCCTGCTGTGTTCGCTAAGAAATATCATAAAAATGGCAACATTGCCGTTTCACGCATGAATTTTACGTGTTACATTGTTACATTGTTAATTATCTTATACGCTCATGGATACATTCTTCTATCAGATAAAATTGATTTATCTGATCGATTTGATCGGCAGTTGTGTTGTGTTGCAGTGGTGGTCTGGCGGTTAAGGAAGCGGCCCCGTAATCAGAAGGTTGCCGGTTCGAATCCCGGTCCTCCAAGGTGCCACTGAGGTCCCCTTGATGAAGCTCCCGTCCCCACACGCTGCTCCCCGGGCGCCTGTCATGGTGCCCACTGCTCACCAAGGGTGATGGTTAAATGCAGAGGACACGTTTCACCGTGTCACATGTCACTCTCAGTTGGTCGTGTACAATTGCTTCAATACATTTTTTTTTACTTTGTTAATTAAAATACTTTATTCACCTCGACTTCGGAAGAAAATCCAGTCAGTGATTCCACACAGAGAAAAATGAAGAGTAGAGAGCGTCCCCGGCCACGCCCACAGCAGCACCTGGGAGAAGATCCTGCCGTGGTCCGCTACCGGCCCTTCTGAGAACCTGGAGCTCCGGCTCAGGGTGCTGAGGGTCACGGTTATGGGATCTTATAGAAATGAAGAAGCTGATGAAGAAATGATGAGACTTGAAATATCTGCAGAGAAGCTTTCCAAGACAGAGGAACAAGTTGGAGGAACAGTGACCTTTAACCCCAACATCCATCTGAAAAGTTGGAGAAGACAAAAACCCACAGTTTCGGTAGTAAAAACTAAGTCATTTTAGAGTGTAAAATGTATAAACATTGGTGCGTTTCAGGCAACGCAAACACGGCACGTTCTTAATGATTAATCTGCGTGTGTGTTTTAACTTTAATGATAAGCGGAGCACACACACAGATCTCCCAAATGTGTCTCCCATTATCCTGCAGTTCATCACCCTGAGACAGAAGACACCTCCTCTCTCTGACAAACAAAACCATTCATTAATGCGAGTCGAGTTGCCATCAATCTCGCCGCCCGTCAGAATTACCATAATCTAAGAGGGTTGGAAGTCTAAAGAGCAAACACTTAATTTAGGGAACATTAATCACACAGGCTTCGTACCCCACCCTGTGATGCTCCTTCCTTCTCCAACACCACCGCACCAGGGGGGGTGATGGTTGCCAAAGCCAGCTTTACAACATCAGAACAACTGTCTGTAACTCCAAACAATAAACCACCTGCCCATGTTCATTAAAAAGTGGATTAAAGAGCGAGAACTTCCGCTGATCGTCCTCCTCGTCTCCGTCCTCGTCCTCCGTAAATGTAGGTGGAGAGCTCCACCTGCAGGACAACAAACCTCACCACCGTTTTACTGAGACGCCGACTGACAGCAACACTGATCAAAATGTCCCGTCCTGTCTATCTACCGCAGGTGGACGTCAGGATGGAGAATTGTGTAGGAAGCTGGCAACACACGGCACATACATAAAAACACCACAACCACCCGACCACAGCAGCTCCACACACCAAACACACACACACACAACACACATGCATGACAACACAAAATACATACAAACCAACACACACACAACCGTTCACATTACAACACAATATACATACATACCAACACAATATACATACATACCAACGCACACATTTACATTTACATTTACATTTACATTTACGGCATTTACCAGACGCCCTTATCCAGAGCGACTTACAGTCAGTAGTTACAGGGACAGTCCCCCCCCGGAGACACTCAGGGTTAAGTGTCTTGCTCAGGGACACGATGGTAGTAAGTGGGATTTGAACCTGGGTCTTCTGGTTCATAGGCGAGTGTTTTATCCACTAGGCTACTACCAACATTCACATTACAACACAATATACATACATACCAACATACACACACAAACATACACATTACAACATACACACACAAACATTCACATTACAACACATTATACATACATACCAACATACACACACAAACATTCACATTATAACACAATATACATACATACCAACACACACACAACCATTCACATTACAACACAATATACATACATACCAACATACACACAAACATTCACATTACAACACAATATACATACATACCAACAGACACACAATTCACTTTACAACACAATATACATACATACCAACATACACACACAAATATTCACATTACAACACAATAAACATACATTCCAACACACGCACAACCATTCACATTACAACACAATATACATACATACCAACATACACACACAAACATTCACATTACAACACAATATACATACATACCAACATACACACACAAACATTCATATTACAACACAATATACATACATACCAACATACACACAAACATTCACATTACAACACAATATACATACATACCAACATACACACACAAACATTCACATTACAACACAATATACATACATACCAACACACACACAACCATTCACATTACAACACAATATACATACATACCAACATACACACACAAACATTCACATTACAACACAATATACATACATACCAACAGACACACACAAACATTCATATTACAACACAATATACATACATACCAACATACACACAAACATTCACATTACAACACAATATACATACATACCAACATACACACACAAACATTCACATTACAACACAATATACATACATACCACACACACACAACCCTTCACATTACAACACAATATACATACATACCAACATACACACAAACATTCACATTACGACACAATATACATACATACCAACAGACACACAATTCACTTTACAACACAATATACATACATACCAACATACACACACAAATATTCACATTACAACACAATAAACATACATTCCAACACACGCACAACCATTCACATTACAACACAATATACATACATACCAACATACACACACAAACATTCACATTACAACACAATATACATACATACCAACAGACACACAATTCACTTTACAACACAATATACATACATACCAACATACACACACAAACATTCACATTACAACACAATATACATACATACCAACATACACACACAAACATTCACATTACAACACAATATACATACATACCAACATACACACACAAACATTCATATTACAACACAATATACATACATACCAACATACACACAAACATTCACATTACAACACAATATACATACATACCAACATACACACACAAACATTCACATTACAACACAATATACATACATACCAACACACACACAACCATTCACATTACAACACAATATACATACATACCAACATACACACAAACATTCACATTACAACACAATATACATACATACCAACAGACACACAATTCACTTTACAACACAATATACATACATACCAACATACACACACAAATATTCACATTACAACACAATAAACATACATTCCAACACACGCACAACCATTCACATTACAACACAATATACATACATACCAACATACACACACAAACATTCACATTACAACACAATATACATACATACCAACATACACACAAACATTCACATTACAACACAATATACATACATACCAACATACACACACATTCACATTACAACACAATATACATACATACCAACATACACACACAAATATTCACATTACAACACAATATACATACATACCAACATACACACAAACATTCACATTACAACACAATATACATACATACCAACATACACACACAAACATTCACATTACAACACAATATACATACATACCAACATACACACACATTCACATTACAACACAATATACATACATACCAACACACACACAATTCACTTTACAACACAATTTACATACATACCAACATACACACACAAACATTCACATTACAACACAATAAACATACATACCAACACACGCACAACCATTCACATTACAACACAATATACATACATACCAACACACACACACAAACATTCACATTACAACACAATATACATACATACCAACATACACACACAAATATTCACATTACAACACAATCTACATACATACCAACATACAC
>NW_021629898.1:0-53391 GCF_900700375.1 Denticeps clupeoides
ACCTTTCCATGTTCTGCTACTTTACGTATTTTGTCACCTATTTCTTTAGAACCTGATTCTTAAAAATCTGGTGATCACCAACATCACAACATCTTCAGTGTCTCTATCCTGGAGCAATCCAGAGGGTCAAAGATCCTTGTACATAATTTGAATGGACAAACGGAACAGAATTACCATTCAAACACCACAGAGTCATCAATTACCATTTCTAGTCTGACAGCAGGAGTGAACTACAATTCAAGGTCACCACTGTAGCTGCAGATGGCATAACAGAAGGAAGTCCAGTGCGAACATCAACATATACAAGTAAATTTGAGTCATACAATCGGACGTGTTGGATTTACGAAACTGCCCCCTTGTTGTGACAATCAATGTTTTCCAAGTTCTTCAAGCTTTCATGTCTTATCCTTTCTGTCCTCAGAAGCTGATGCCATCATAAATCTACGATTACTGATATCACAACATCATCAGTGTCTTTGACCTGGAATCGTCCACTGGGACAAAGTTCCTTCTATATAATTGAATGGACAGACGGAACAAGAATTTCCAGTCTCAATACCACAGACTTGTCAATTACCATTTCTAGTCTGACCTCAGGAGTGAATTACCAATTCAAGTTCATAAGTGTAGCTGCAGATAACACAACAGAAGGAAGTCCGGTGGGAATCTCAGCATTTACAAGTAAATCATTTACATTGTTTGGGAACTACATATTTAGATTGCATTTTGTTTTCATTAGAGAACATTTACAGTTTCAATATGTCACATTTGGTATCTCCTATTACTCAGAGCCTGATGTGGTCACAAACCTGGTGAGCACTGAGATCGCAACATCTTCAGTTTCTCTGTCCTGGAACAGTCCAGAAGGAGAAAGTTCTTTCTACAGAATTGAATGGACAAGTGGCAGTGGAAGTTCCAGTGTTGATACCACAGAGTTGTCAATTACCATCACTAGTTTGACACCAGGAGTAGATTACCAATTTACAGTCATCACCGTAGCACAGATAATATAACCGAAGGAAGTCCAGTGGGAATTTCAGCATATACACGTAATTGTTTTATTCCATTTGGGAAATCTTGTTAACAGTTCCTCCAGGATTTTGCGATTGTGTGATCCCAACAATTAACACAAATTCAGCACTCAGTGCAAATATGTTTTTTTTTTCACTTTTGTCGAATCACTGCAATTTTTTTGCCATTTTCACATATTGCAGCAGTTTTTACATTTTGCGTGACTGAAACATAATCAGTTTTACATCCACGTTACCGAACATGCAGATATGTGTGACAGGACTGCTGCTCATGTACCCTCAAAAATTTCCACTAATGGTCATGCAGAACAGTGTTCTGCACGAAAGGTGGGTAAACATTTGTTACAGAGAGTTGCAGATATGCGCAACCACCCAAAGCAAATCATCTGATGTAGCCTCGCTTATTTCAGCGTTTTTACAGCAACCTTCTGAAGAAATAAACACTGCCAGTTGTAGCAGCAATTTTTACTAAAGTTGCCACAAATTCGGGTATTTTAGATCGCAATGATCGCAAAAGTTTATCGTGAAATCCTGGAAGGACGGTTTTAAATAACAACGCAACATTTTGAGGAGGAAGTTCGGCTTCAAGTCTGACTGTTTGAAATTTTGTGTCTCCAAATATAGAGCCTGATGTGGTGAGAAATCTGTTGACCATGAGATCACAACATATTCAGTGTCTCTGGCCTGGAGCAGCCCACGAGGACAAACTTCCTTCTATAGAATTAATTTTCAAACGGAACTGGAACCTCTAGCCTCAATACAACAGACTTGTCAATTACCATCACCAGTCTGACACCAGGAGTGGATTACCAATTTTTGGTCATGGCTGTAGCAGCGGATAACACAACAGAAGGACGTCCTGTAGGAATTTCATTATACACAAGTAAATGATTATGTGACATGGCAGATTGTCATTTGTTTCAGTACACCTTTTGTTGTAACGATCAATGGGTTCCAAATTTTTTAACTTCAGATAATTTTTTCTGTTTTTCCATAGAACCAGATGTGGTTAGAAATCTGTTGACCACTGAGATCACAACATCTTCAGTGTCTCTGGCCTGGAGCAGCCCACTGGGACAAAGTTCCTTCTACAGAGTGGAATGGACAAACGGAACTGGAATTTCCAGTCTCAGTACCACAGACTTATCGGTTACCATTACTAGCCTGATATCAGGAGTGAATTACAGAGTCACAGTAATCACCTTGGCTGCAGATGGCATAACACAAGGAAGTCCTGTGGGAATATCACCGTATACAAGTAAACATTTCTCATGCAATATGGATATGGATATTTAATATGAGTTTTTTTTATTAAACAAACCTTTCCATGTTCTGCTACTTTACGTATTTTGTCACCTATTTCTTTAGAACCTGATTCGGTTAAAAATCTGGTGATCACCAACATCACAACATCTTCAGTGTCTCTATCCTGGAGCAATCCAGAGGGTCAAAGATCCTTCTACATAATTGAATGGACAAACGGAACAGGAATTACCATTCAAAACACCACAAGTCATCAATTACCATTTCTAGTCTGACAGCAGGAGTGAACTACCAATTCAAGGTCACCACTGTAGCTGCAGATGGCATAACAGAAGGAAGTCCAGTGCGAACATCAACATATACAAGTAAATTTGAGTCATACAATCGGACGTGTTGGATTTACGAAACTGCCCCCTTGTTGTGACAATCAATGTTTTCCAAGTTCTTCAAGCTTTCATGTCTTATCCTTTCTGTCCTCAGAAGCTGATGCCATCATAAATCTGACGATTACTGATATCACAACATCATCAGTGTCTCTGACCTGGAATCGTCCACTGGGACAAAGTTCCTTCTATATAATTGAATGGACAGACGGAACAAGAATTTCCAGTCTCAATACCACAGACTTGTCAATTAACATTTCTAGTCTGACATCAGGAGTGAATTACCAATTCAAGTTCATAAGTGTAGCTGCAGATAACACAACAGAAGGAAGTCCAGTGGGAATCTCAGCATATACAAGTAAATCATTTACATTGTTTGGGAACTACATATTTAGACTGCATTTTGTTTTCATTAGAGACCAGTTTACAGTTTCAAATATGTCACATTTGGTATCTCCTATTACTCAGAGCCTGATGTGGTCACAAACCTGGTGAGCACTGAGATCGCAACATCTTCAGTTTCTCTGTCCTGGAACAGTCCAGAAGGAGAAAGTTCTTTCTACAGAATTGAATGGACAAGTGGCAGTGGAAGTTCCAGTGTTGTGTGATACCACAGAGTTGTCAATTACCATCACTAGTTTGACACAGGAGTAGTTTACCAATTTACAGTCATCACCGTAGCAGCAGATAATATAACGAAGGAAGTCCAGTGGGAATTTCAGCATATACACGTAATTGTTTTATTCCATTTGGGAATCTTGTTAACAGTTCGTCCAGGATTTTGCGATTGTGTGATCCCAACAATTAACACAAATTCAGTCACTCAGTGCAAATTATTTGCATTTTTTTTTTCACTTTTGTCGAATCACTGCAATTTTTTGCCATTTTGACATGTTGCAGCAGAGTTTTTTTACATTTTGCGTGACTGAAACATAATCAGTTTTACATCCACGTTACCGAACATGCAGATATATGCGACAGGACTGCTGCTCATGTACCCTCAAAAATTTCCACTAATGGTCATGCAGAACAGTTCCCAAGTGTTCTGCACGAAAGGTGGGGTAAACATTTGTTACAGAGAGTTGCAGATATGCTCGACCACCCAAAGCAAATCATCCTGATGTAGCCTCGCTTATTTCAGCGTTTTTACTACAACCTTCTGAAGAAATAAACACTGCCAGTTGTATAGCAAATTTTTACTAAAGTTGCCACAAATTCGGGTATTTTAGATCGCAATGATCACAAAAGTTTATCGTGAAAACCTGGAAGGACGGTTTTAAATAACAACGCAACATTTTGAGGAGGAAGTTCGGCTTCAAGTCTGACTGTTTGAAATTTTGTGTCTCCAAATATAGAGCCTGATGTGGTGAGAAATCTGTTGACCACTGAGATCACAACATATTCAGTGTCTCTGGCCTGGAGCAGCCCACGAGGACAAACTTCCTTCTATAGAATTAATTTTTCAAACGGAACTGGAACGTCTGGCCTCAATACCACAGACTTGTCAATTATCATCACCAGTTTGACACCAGGAGTGGATTACCAATTTTTGGTCATGGCTGTAGCAGCGGATAAGACAACAGAAGGAAGTCCTGTAGGAATTTCATCATACACAAGTAAACGACTATGTGACATGGCAGAATGTCATTTGTTTCAGTACACCTTTTATTGTAATGATCAATGGTATCAGAATTTTTTAACTTCAGATAATTTTTTCTGTTATTCCATAGAACCAGATGTGGTTAGAAATCTGTTGACCACTGAGATCACAACATCTTCAGTGTCTCTGGCCTGGAGCAGCCCACTGGGACAAAGTTCCTTCTATAGAATTACATTTTCAAACGGAACTGGAACCTCTAGCTCAATACCACAGACTTGTCAATTACCATCACCAGTCTGACACCAGGAGTGGATTACCAATTTTTGGTCATGGCTGTAGCAGCGGATAACACAACAGAAGGAAGTCCTGTAGAAATTTCATCATACACAAGTAAACGACTATGTGACATGGCAGAATGTCATTTGTTTCAGTACACCTTTTATTGTAATGATCAATGGTATCAGAATTTTTTAACTTCAGATAATTTTTTCTGTTATTCCATAGAACCAGATGTGGTTAGAAATCTGTTGACCACTGAGATCACAACATCTTCAGTGTCTCTGGCCTGGAGCAGCCCACTGGGACAAAGTTCCTTCTATAGAATTACATTTTCAAACGGAACTGGAACCTCTAGCCTCAATACCACAGACTTGTCAATTACCATCACCAGTCTGACACCAGGAGTGGATTACCAATTTTTGGTCATGGCTGTAGCAGCGGATAACACAACAGAAGGAAGTCCTGTAGGACTTTCATCATACACAAGTAAATTATAATGTGACATGGCAGAATGTCTTTGGTTTCAGTCTACTATTAATTGTAACGATCAATTGCTTCCGAATTTTTAAATTCAGATAATTTTTTCTGTTTTTCCATAGAACCAGATGTGGTTAGAAATTTGTTGGCCACTGAGATCACAACATCTTCAGTGTCTCTGGCCTGGAGCAGCCCACTGGGACAAAGTTCATTCTATATAATTAAATGGACAGACAACAAGAATTTCCAGTGTCAAAACCACAGACTTGTCAATTACCATCAACAATTTGACACCAGGAGTGGATTACCAATTTTTGGTCATGGCTGTAGCTGCAGATAACACAACAGAAGGAAGTCCGGTGGGAATCTCAGCATATACAAGTAAATAATTTACATTGTTTGGGAACTACATATTTACACTGCATTTTGTTTTCATTAGAGAACAGTTTACAGTTTCAAAAATGTCGCATTTGGTTTCTCCTATTACTCAGAGCCTGACGTAGTCACAAACCTGGTGAGCACCGAGAACACAACATCTTCAGTTTCTCTGTCCTGGAACAGTCCAGAAGGAGAAAGTTCTTTCTACAGAATTGAATGGACAAGTGGCAGTGGAAGTTCCAGTGTTGATACCACAGACTTGTCAATTACCATCACCAGTCTGACACCAGGAGTGGATTACCAATTTTTGGTCATGGCTGTAGCAGCGGATAACACAACAGAAGGACGTCCTGTAGGAATTTCATTATACACAAGTAAATGATTATGTGACATGGCATTGTCATTTGTTTCAGTACACCTTTTGTTGTAACGATCAATGGGTTCCAAATTTTTTAACTTCACATTATTTTTTCTGTTTTTCCATAGAACCAGATGTGGTTAGAAATCTGTTGACCACTGAGATCACAACATCTTCAGTGTCTCTGGCCTGGAGCAGCCCACTGGGACAAAGTTCCTTCTACAGAGTGGAATGGACAAACGGAACTGGAATTTCCAGTCTCAGTACCACAGACTTATCGGTTACCATTACTAGCCTGATATCAGGAGTGAATTACCAAGTCACAGTCATCACCTTGGCTGCAGATGGCATAACACAAGGAAGTCCTGTGGGAATATCACCGTATACAAGTAAACATTTCTCATGCAATATGGATATGGATATTTAATATGAGTTTTTTTTATTAAACAAACCTTTCCATGTTCTGCTACTTTACGTATTTTGTCACCTATTTCTTTAGAACCTGATTCGGTTAAAAATCTTGATCACCAACATCACAACATCTTCAGTGTCTCTATCCTGGAGCAATCCAGAGGGTGAAAGATCCTTCTACATAATTGAATGGACAAACGGAACAGGAATTACCATTCAAAACACCACAGAGTCATCAATTACCATTTCTAGTCTGACAGCAGGAGTGAACTACCAATTCAAGGTCACCACTGTAGCTGCAGATGGCATAACAAAAGGAAGTCCAGTGCGAACATCAACATATACAAGTAAATTTGAGTCATACAATCGGACGTGTTGGATTTATGAAACCGCCCCCTTGTTGTGACAATCAATGTTTTCCAAGTTCTTCAAGCTTTCATGTCTTATCCTTTCTGTCCTCAGAAGCTGATGCCATCATAAATCTGACGATTACTGATATCACAACATCATCAGTGTCTTTGACCTGGAATCGTCCACTGGGACAAAGTTCCTTCTATATAATTGAATGGACAGACGGAACAAGAATTTCCAGTCTCAATACCACAGACTTGTCAATTACCATTTCTAGTCTTACATCAGGAGTGAATTACCAATTCAAGTTCATAAGTGTAGCTGCAGATAACACAACAGAAGGAAGTCCGGTGGGAATCTCAGCATTTACAAGTAAATCATTTACATTGTTTGGGAACTACATATTTAGACTGCATTTTGTTTTCATTAGAGAACAGTTTACAGTTTCAAATATGTCACATTTGGTATCTCCTATTACTCAGAGCCTGATGTGGTCACAAACCTGGTGAGCACTGAGATCGCAACATCTTCAGTTTCTCTGTCCTGGAACAGTCCAGAAGGAGAAAGTTCTTTCTACAGAATTGAATGGACAAGTGGCAGTGGAAGTTCCAGTGTTGATACCACAGAGTTGTCAATTACCATCACTAGTTTGACACCAGGAGTAGATTACCAATTTACAGTCATCACCGTAGCAGCAGATAATATAACCGAAGGAAGTCCAGTGGGAATTTCAGCATATACACGTAATTGTTTTATTCCATTCGGGAAATCTTGTTAACAGTTCGTCCAGGATTTTGCGATTGTGTGATCCCAACAATTAACACAAATTCAGCCACTAGTGCAAATTATTTGCGTTTTTTTTTTTTTCACTTTTGTCGAATCACTGCAATTTTTTGCCATTTTGACATATTGCAGCAGTTTTTACATTTTGCGTGACTGAAACATAATCAGTTTTACATCCACGTTACCGAACATGCAGATTATGCGACAGGACTGCTGCTCATGTACCCTCAAAAATTTCCACTAATGGTCATGCAGAACAGTTCCCAAGTGTTCTGCACGAAAGGTGGGGTAAACATTTGTTACAGAGAGTTGCAGATATGCTCGACCACCCAAAGCAAATCATCCTGATGTAGCCTCGCTTATTTCAGCGTTTTTACTACAACCTTCTGAAGAAATAAACACTGCCAGTTGTATAGCAAATTTTTACTAAAGTTGCCACAAATTCGGGTATTTTAGATCGCAATGATCACAAAAGTTTATCGTGAAAACCTGGAAGGACGGTTTTAAATAACAACGCAACATTTTGAGGAGGAAGTTCGGCTTCAAGTCTGACTGTTTGAAATTTTGTGTCTCCAAATATAGAGCCTGATGTGGTGAGAAATCTGTTGACCACTGAGATCACAACATATTCAGTGTCTCTGGCCTGGAGCAGCCCACGAGGACAAACTTCCTTCTATAGAATTAATTTTTCAAACGGAACTGGAACCTCTAGCCTCAATACAACAGACTTGTCAATTATCATCACCAGTTTGACACCAGGAGTGGATTACCAGTTTTTGGTCATGGCTGTAGCAGCGGATAAGACAACAGAAGGAAGTCCTGTAGGAATTTCATCATACACAAGTAAATGACTATGTGACATGGCAGAATGTCATTTGTTTCAGTACACCTTTTATTGTAATGATCAATGGTATCAGAATTTTTTAACTTCAAATAATTTTTTCTGTTATTCCATAGAAACCAGATGTGGTTAGAAATCTGTTGACCACTGAGATCACAACATCTTCAGTGTCTCTGGCTGGAGCAGCCCACTGGGACAAAGTTCCTTCTATAGAATTACATCTTCAAACGGAACTGGAACCTCTAGCCTCAATACCACAGACTTGTCAATTACCATCACCAGTCTGACACCAGGAGTGGATTACCAATTTTTGGTCATGGCTGTAGCAGTGGATAACACAACAGAAGGAAGTCCTGTAGGACTTTCATTATACACAAGTAAATTATAATGTGACATGGCAGAATGTCTTTGGTTTCAGTCTACTATTAATTGTAACGATCAATTGTTTCCGAATTTTTTAAATTCAGATAATTTTTCTGTTTTTCCATAGAACCAGATGTGGTTAGAAATCTCGTTGACCACTGAGATCACAACATCTTCAGTGTCTCTGGCCTGGAGCAGCCCACTGGACAAAGTTCCTTCTATATAATTAAATGGACAGAACGGAACAAGAATTTCCAGTGTCAAAACCAACAGACTTGTCAATTACCATCAACAATTTGATACCAGGAGTGGATTATACCAATTTTTGGTCATGGCTGTAGCTGCAGATAACACAACAGAAGGGAAGTCCGGTGGGAAATCTCAGCATATACAAGTAAATAATTTACATTGTTTGGGAACTTCATATTTACACCGCATTTGTTTTCATCATAGAGAACAGTTTACAGTTTCAAAAATGTCGCATTTGGTTTCTCCTATTACTCAGAGCCTGACGTAGTCACAAACCTGGTGAGCACCGACAACACAACATCTTCAGTTTCTCTGTCCTGGAACAGTCCAGAAGGAGAAAGTTCTTTCTACAGAATTGAATGGACAAGTGGCAGTGGAAGTTCCAGTTTTGATACCACAGACTTGTCAATTACCATCACCAGTCTGACACCAGGAGTGGATTACCAATTTTTGGTCATGGCTGTAGCAGCGGATAACACAACAGAAGGACGTCCTGTAGGAATTTCATTATACACAAGTAAATGATTATGTGACATGGCAGATTGTCATTTGTTTCAGTACACCTTTTGTTGTAACGATCAATGGGTTCCAAATTTTTTAACTTCAGATAATTTTTTCTGTTTTTCCATAGAACCAGATGTGGTTAGAAATCTGTTGACCACTGAGATCACAACATCTTCAGTGTCTCTGGCCTGGAGCAGCCCACTGGGACAAAGTTCCTTCTACAGAGTGGAATGGACAAACGGAACTGGAATTTCCAGTCTCAGTACCACAGACTTATCGGTTACCATTACTAGCCTGATATCAGGAGTGAATTACCAAGTCACAGTCATCACCTTGGCTGCAGATGGCATAACACAAGGAAGTCCTGTGGGAATATCACCGTATACAAGTAAACATTTCTCATGCAATATGGATATGGATATTTAATATGAGTTTTTTTTATTAAACAAACCTTTCCATGTTCTGCTACTTTACGTATTTTGTCACCTATTTCTTTAGAACCTGATTCAGTTAAAAATCTGGTGATCACCAACATCACAACATCTTCAGTGTCTCTATCCTGGAGCAATCCAGAGGGTCAAAGATCCTTGTACATAATTGAATGGACAAACGGAACAGGAATTACCATTCAAAACACCACAGAGTCATCAATTACCATTTCTAGTCTGACAGCAGGAGTGAACTACCAATTCAAGGTCACCACTGTAGCTGCAGATGGCATAACAGAAGGAAGTCCAGTGCGAACATCAACATATACAAGTAAATTTGAGTCATACAATCGGACGTGTTGGATTTACGAAACCGCCCCCCTTGTTGTGACAATCAATGTTTTCCAAGTTCTTCAAGCTTTCATGTCTTATCCTTTCTGTCCTCAGAAGCTGATGCCATCATAAATCTGACGATTACTGATATCACAACATCATCAGTGTCTTTGACCTGGAATCGTCCACTGGGACAAAGTTCCTTCTATATAATTGAATGGACAGACGGAACAAGAATTTCCAGTCTCAATACCACAGACTTGTCAATTACCATTTCTAGTCTGACATCAGGAGTGAATTACCAATTCAAGTTCATAAGTGTAGCTGCAGATAACACAACAGAAGGAAGTCCGGTGGGAATCTCAGCATTTACAAGTAAATCATTTACATTGTTTGGGAACTACATATTTAGATTGCATTTTGTTTTCATTAGAGAACAGTTTACAGTTTCAAATATGTCACATTTGGTATCTCCTATTACTCAGAGCCTGATGTGGTCACAAACCTGGTGAGCACTGAGATCGCAACATCTTCAGTTTCTCTGTCCTGGAACAGTCCAGAAGGAGAAAGTTCTTTCTACAGAATTGAATGGACAAGTGGCAGTGGAAGTTCCAGTGTTGATACCACAGAGTTGTCAATTACCATCACTAGTTTGACACCAGGAGTAGATTACCAATTTACAGTCATCACCGGTAGCAGCAGATAATATAACCGAAGGAAGTCCAGTGGGAATTTCAGCATATACACGTAATTGTTTTATTCCATTTGGGAAATCTTGTTAACAGTTCCTCCAGGATTTTGCGATTGTGTGATCCCAACAATTAACACAAATTCAGCCACTCAGTGCAAATTATGTTTTTTTTTCCACTTTTGTCGAATCACTGCAATTTTTTGCCATTTTCACATATTGCAGCAGTTTTTACATTTTGCGTGACTGAAACATAATCAGTTTTACATCCACGTTACCGAACATGCAGATATGTGTGACAGGACTGCTGCTCATGTACCCTCAAAAATTTCCACTAATGGTCATGCAGAACAGTGTTCTGCACGAAAGGTGGGGTAAACATTTGTTACAGAGAGTTGCAGATATGCGCAACCACCCAAAGCAAATCATCCTGATGTAGCCTCGCTTATTTCAGCGTTTTTACAGCAACCTTCTGAAGAAATAAACACTGCCAGTTGTATAGCAAATTTTTACTAAAGTTGCCACAAATTCGGGTATTTTAGATCGCAATGATCGCAAAAGTTTATCGTGAAATCCTGGAAGGACGGTTTTAAATAACAACGCAACATTTTGAGGAGGAAGTTCGGCTTCAAGTCTGACTGTTTGAAATTTTGTGTCTCCAAATATAGAGCCTGATGTGGTGAGAAATCTGTTGACCACTGAGATCACAACATATTCAGTGTCTCTGGCCTGGAGCAGCCCACGAGGACAAACTTCCTTCTATAGAATTAATTTTCAAACGGAACTGGAACCTCTAGCCTCAATACAACAGACTTGTCAATTATCATCACCAGTTTGACACCAGGAGTGGATTACCAGTTTTTGGTCATGGCTGTAGCAGCGGATAAGACAACAGAAGGAAGTCCTGTAGGAATTTCATCATACACAAGTAAATGACTATGTGACATGGCAGAATGTCATTTGTTTCAGTACACCTTTTATTCTAATGATCAATGGTATCAGAATTTTTTAACTTCAGATAATTTTTTCTGTTATTCCATAGAACCAGATGTGGTTAGAAATCTGTTGACCACTGAGATCACAACATCTTCAGTGTCTCTGGCCTGGAGCAGCCCACTGGGGCAAAGTTCCTTCTATAGAATTACATTTTCAAACGGAACTGGAACATCTAGCCTCAATACCACAGACTTGTCAATTATCATCACCAGTTTGACACCAGGAGTGGATTACCAATTTTTGGTCATGGCTGTAGCAGCGGATAACACAACAGAAGGAAGTCCTCTAGAAATTTCATCATACACAAGTAAACGACTATGTGACATGGCAGAATGTCATTTGTTTCAGTACACCTTTTATTGTAATGATCAATGGTATCAGAATTTTTTAACTTCAAATAATTTTTTCTGTTATTCCATAGAACCAGATGTGGTTAGAAATCTGTTGACCACTGAGATCACAACATCTTCAGTGTCTCTGGCCTGGAGCAGCCCACTAGGACAAAGTTCCTTCTATAGAATTACATCTTCAAACGGAACTGGAACCTCTAGCCTCAATACCACAGACTTGTCAATTACCATCACCAGTCTGACACCAGGAGTGGATTACCAATTTTTGGTCATGGCTGTAGCAGCGGATAACACAACAGAAGGAAGTCCTGTAGGACTTTCATCATACACAAGTAAATTATAATGTGACATGGCAGAATGTCTTTGGTTTCAGTCTACTATTAATTGTAACGATCAATTGTTTCCGAATTTTTTAAATTCAGATAATTTTTTCTGTTTTTCCATAGAACCAGATGTGGTTAGAAATCTGTTGACCACTGAGATCACAACATCTTCAGTGTCTCTGGCCTGGAGCAGCCCACTGGGACAAAGTTCCTTCTATAGAATTACATCTTCAAACGGAACTGGAACCTCTAGCCTCAATACCACAGACTTGTCAATTACCATCACCAGTCTGACACCAGGAGTGGATTACCAATTTTTGGTCATGGCTGTAGCAGCGGATAACACAACAGAAGGAAGTCCTGTAGGACTTTCATCATACACAAGTAAATTATAATGTGACATGGCAGAATGTCTTTGGTTTCAGTCTACTATTAATTGTAACGATCAATTGTTTCCGAATTTTTTAAATTCAGATAATTTTTTCTGTTTTTCCATAGAACCAGATGTGGTTAGAAATCTGTTGACCACTGAGATCACAACATCTTCAGTGTCTCTGGCCTGGAGCAGCCCACTGGGACAAAGTTCCTTCTATATAATTAAATGGACAGACGGAACAAGAATTTCCAGTGTCAAAACCACAGACTTGTCAATTACCATCAACAATTTGACACCAGGAGTGGATTACCAATTTTTGGTCATGGCTGTAGCTGCAGATAACACAACAGAAGGAAGTCCGGTGGGAATCTCAGCATATACAAGTAAATAATTTACATTGTTTGGGAACTTCATATTTACACCGCATTTTGTTTTCATTAGAGAACAGTTTACAGTTTCAAAAATGTCGCATTTGGTTTCTCCTATTACTCAGAGCCTGACGTAGTCACAAACCTGGTGAGCACCGACAACACAACATCTTCAGTTTCTCTGTCCTGGAACAGTCCAGAAGGAGAAAGTTCTTTCTACAGAATTGAATGGACAAGTGGCAGTGGAAGTTCCAGTTTTGATACCACAGACTTGTCAATTACCATCACCAGTCTGACACCAGGAGTGGATTACCAATTTTTGGTCATGGCTGTAGCAGCGGATAACACAACAGAAGGACGTCCTGTAGGAATTTCATTATACACAAGTAAATGATTATGTGACATGGCAGATTGTCATTTGTTTCAGTACACCTTTTGTTGTAACGATCAATGGGTTCCAAATTTTTTAACTTCAGATAATTTTTTCTGTTTTTCCATAGAACCAGATGTGGTTAGAAATCTGTTGACCACTGAGATCACAACATCTTCAGTGTCTCTGGCCTGGAGCAGCCCACTGGGACAAAGTTCCTTCTACAGAGTGGAATGGACAAACGGAACTGGAATTTCCAGTCTCAGTACCACAGACTTATCGGTTACCATTACTAGCCTGATATCAGGAGTGAATTACCAAGTCACAGTCATCACCTTGGCTGCAGATGGCATAACACAAGGAAGTCCTGTGGGAATATCACCGTATACAAGTAAACATTTCTCATGCAATATGGATATGGATATTTAATATGAGTTTTTTTTATTAAACAAACCTTTCCATGTTCTGCTACTTTACGTATTTTGTCACCTATTTCTTTAGAACCTGATTCAGTTAAAAATCTGGTGATCACCAACATCACAACATCTTCAGTGTCTCTATCCTGGAGCAATCCAGAGGGTCAAAGATCCTTGTACATAATTGAATGGACAAACGGAACAGGAATTACCATTCAAAACACCACAGAGTCATCAATTACCATTTCTAGTCTGACAGCAGGAGTGAACTACCAATTCAAGGTCACCACTGTAGCTGCAGATGGCATAACAGAAGGAAGTCCAGTGCGAACATCAACATATACAAGTAAATTTGAGTCATACAATCGGACGTGTTGGATTTACGAAACCGCCCCCTTGTTGTGACAATCAATGTTTTCCAAGTTCTTCAAGCTTTCATGTCTTATCCTTTCTGTCCTCAGAAGCTGATGCCATCATAAATCTGACGATTACTGATATCACAACATCATCAGTGTCTTTGACCTGGAATCGTCCACTGGGACAAAGTTCCTTCTATATAATTGAATGGACAGACGGAACAAGAATTTCCAGTCTCAATACCACAGACTTGTCAATTACCATTTCTAGTCTGACATCAGGAGTGAATTACCAATTCAAGTTCATAAGTGTAGCTGCAGATAACACAACAGAAGGAAGTCCGGTGGGAATCTCAGCATTTACAAGTAAATCATTTACATTGTTTGGGAACTACATATTTAGATTGCATTTTGTTTTCATTAGAGAACAGTTTACAGTTTCAAATATGTCACATTTGGTATCTCCTATTACTCAGAGCCTGATGTGGTCACAAACCTGGTGAGCACTGAGATCGCAACATCTTCAGTTTCTCTGTCCTGGAACAGTCCAGAAGGAGAAAGTTCTTTCTACAGAATTGAATGGACAAGTGGCAGTGGAAGTTCCAGTGTTGATACCACAGAGTTGTCAATTACCATCACTAGTTTGACACCAGGAGTAGATTACCAATTTACAGTCATCACCGTAGCAGCAGATAATATAACCGAAGGAAGTCCAGTGGGAATTTCAGCATATACACGTAATTGTTTTATTCCATTTGGGAAATCTTGTTAACAGTTCCTCCAGGATTTTGCGATTGTGTGATCCCAACAATTAACACAAATTCAGCCACTCAGTGCAAATTATGTTTTTTTTTCCACTTTTGTCGAATCACTGCAATTTTTTGCCATTTTCACATATTGCAGCAGTTTTTACATTTTGCGTGACTGAAACATAATCAGTTTTACATCCACGTTACCGAACATGCAGATATGTGTGACAGGACTGCTGCTCATGTACCCTCAAAAATTTCCACTAATGGTCATGCAGAACAGTGTTCTGCACGAAAGGTGGGGTAAACATTTGTTACAGAGAGTTGCAGATATGCGCAACCACCCAAAGCAAATCATCCTGATGTAGCCTCGCTTATTTCAGCGTTTTTACAGCAACCTTCTGAAGAAATAAACACTGCCAGTTGTATAGCAAATTTTTACTAAAGTTGCCACAAATTCGGGTATTTTAGATCGCAATGATCGCAAAAGTTTATCGTGAAATCCTGGAAGGACGGTTTTAAATAACAACGCAACATTTTGAGGAGGAAGTTCGGCTTCAAGTCTGACTGTTTGAAATTTTGTGTCTCCAAATATAGAGCCTGATGTGGTGAGAAATCTGTTGACCACTGAGATCACAACATATTCAGTGTCTCTGGCCTGGAGCAGCCCACGAGGACAAACTTCCTTCTATAGAATTAATTTTTCAAACGGAACTGGAACCTCTAGCCTCAATACAACAGACTTGTCAATTATCATCACCAGTTTGACACCAGGAGTGGATTACCAGTTTTTGGTCATGGCTGTAGCAGCGGATAAGACAACAGAAGGAAGTCCTGTAGGAATTTCATCATACACAAGTAAATGACTATGTGACATGGCAGAATGTCATTTGTTTCAGTACACCTTTTATTCTAATGATCAATGGTATCAGAATTTTTTAACTTCAGATAATTTTTTCTGTTATTCCATAGAACCAGATGTGGTTAGAAATCTGTTGACCACTGAGATCACAACATCTTCAGTGTCTCTGGCCTGGAGCAGCCCACTGGGGCAAAGTTCCTTCTATAGAATTACATTTTCAAACGGAACTGGAACATCTAGCCTCAATACCACAGACTTGTCAATTATCATCACCAGTTTGACACCAGGAGTGGATTACCAATTTTTGGTCATGGCTGTAGCAGCGGATAACACAACAGAAGGAAGTCCTCTAGAAATTTCATCATACACAAGTAAACGACTATGTGACATGGCAGAATGTCATTTGTTTCAGTACAACCTTTTATTGTAATGATCAATGGTATCAGAATTTTTAACTTCAAATAATTTTTTCTGTTATTCCATAGAACCAGATGTGGTTAGAAATCTGTTGACCACTGAGATCACAACATCTTCAGTGTCTCTGGCCTGGAGCAGCCCACTAGGACAAAGTTCCTTCTATAGAATTACATCTTCAAACGGAACTGGAACCTCTAGCCTCAATACCACAGACTTGTCAATTACCATCACCAGTCTGACACCAGGAGTGGATTACCAATTTTTGGTCATGGCTGTAGCAGCGGATAACACAACAGAAGGAAGTCCTGTAGGACTTTCATCATACACAAGTAAATTATAATGTGACATGGCAGAATGTCTTTGGTTTCAGTCTACTATTAATTGTAACGATCAATTGTTTCCGAATTTTTTAAATTCAGATAATTTTTTCTGTTTTTCCATAGAACCAGATGTGGTTAGAAATCTGTTGACCACTGAGATCACAACATCTTCAGTGTCTCTGGCCTGGAGCAGCCCACTGGGACAAAGTTCCTTCTATAGAATTACATCTTCAAACGGAACTGGAACCTCTAGCCTCAATACCACAGACTTGTCAATTACCATCACCAGTCTGACACCAGGAGTGGATTACCAATTTTTGGTCATGGCTGTAGCAGCGGATAACACAACAGAAGGAAGTCCTGTAGGACTTTCATCATACACAAGTAAATTATAATGTGACATGGCAGAATGTCTTTGGTTTCAGTCTACTATTAATTGTAACGATCAATTGTTTCCGAATTTTTTAAATTCAGATAATTTTTTCTGTTTTTCCATAGAACCAGATGTGGTTAGAAATCTGTTGACCACTGAGATCACAACATCTTCAGTGTCTCTGGCCTGGAGCAGCCCACTGGGACAAAGTTCCTTCTATATAATTAAATGGACAGACGGAACAAGAATTTCCAGTGTCAAAACCACAGACTTGTCAATTACCATCAACAATTTGACACCAGGAGTGGATTACCAATTTTTGGTCATGGCTGTAGCTGCAGATAACACAACAGAAGGAAGTCCGGTGGGAATCTCAGCATATACAAGTAAATAATTTACATTGTTTGGGAACTTCATATTTACACCGCATTTTGTTTTCATTAGAGAACAGTTTACAGTTTCAAAAATGTCGCATTTGGTTTCTCCTATTACTCAGAGCCTGACGTAGTCACAAACCTGGTGAGCACCGACAACACAACATCTTCAGTTTCTCTGTCCTGGAACAGTCCAGAAGGAGAAAGTTCTTTCTACAGAATTGAATGGACAAGTGGCAGTGGAAGTTCCAGTTTTGATACCACAGACTTGTCAATTACCATCACCAGTCTGACACCAGGAGTGGATTACCAATTTTTGGTCATGGCTGTAGCAGCGGATAACACAACAGAAGGACGTCCTGTAGGAATTTCATTATACACAAGTAAATGATTATGTGACATGGCAGATTGTCATTTGTTTCAGTACACCTTTTGTTGTAACGATCAATGGGTTCCAAATTTTTTAACTTCAGATAATTTTTTCTGTTTTTCCATAGAACCAGATGTGGTTAGAAATCTGTTGACCACTGAGATCACAATCTCTTCAGTGTCTCTGGCCTGGAGCAGCCCACTGGGACAAAGTTCCTTCTACAGAGTGGAATGGACAAACGGAACTGGAATTTCCAGTCTCAGTACCACAGACTTATCGGTTACCATTACTAGCCTGATATCAGGAGTGAATTACCAAGTCACAGTCATCACCTTTGCTGCAGATGGCATAACACAAGGAAGTCCTGTGGGAATATCACCGTATACAAGTAAACATTTCTCATGCAATATGGATATGGATATTTAATATGAGTTTTTTTTTATTAAACAAACCTTTCCATGTTCTGCTACTTTACGTATTTTGTCACCTATTTCTTTAGAACCTGATTCGGTTAAAAATCTGGTGATCACCAACATCACAACATCTTCAGTGTCTCTATCCTGGAGCAATCCAGAGGGTCAAAGATCCTTCTACATAATTGAATGGACAAACGGAACAGGAATTACCATTCAAAACACCACAGAGTCATCAATTACCATTTCTAGTCTGACAGCAGGAGTGAACTACCAATTCAAGGTCACCACTGTAGCTGCAGATGGCATAACAGAAGGAAGTCCAGTGCGAACATCAACATATACAAGTAAATTTGAGTCATACAATCGGACGTGTTGGATTTACGAAACCGCCCCCTTGTTGTGACAATCAATGTTTTCCAAGTTCTTCAAGCTTTCATGTCTTATCCTTTCTGTCCTCAGAAGCTGATGCCATCATAATCTGACGATTACTGATATCACAACATCATCAGTGTCTTTGACCTGGAATCGTCCACTGGGACAAAGTTCCTTCTATATAATTGAATGGACAGACGGAACAAGAATTTCCAGTCTCAATACCACAGACTTGTCAATTACCATTTCTAGTCTGACATCAGGAGTGAATTACCAATTCAAGTTCATAAGTGTAGCTGCAGATAACACAACAGAAGGAAGTCCGGTGGGAATCTCAGCATTTACAAGTAAATCATTTACATTGTTTGGGAACTACATATTTAGACTGCATTTTGTTTTCATTAGAGAATAGTTTACAGTTTCAAATATGTCACATTTGGTATCTCCTATTACTCAGAGCCTGATGTGGTCACAAACCTGGTGAGCACTGAGATCGCAACATCTTCAGTTTCTCTGTCCTGGAACAGTCCAGAAGGAGAAAGTTCTTTCTACAGAATTGAATGGACAAGTGGCAGTGGAAGTTCCAGTGTTGATACCACAGAGTTGTCAATTACCATCACTAGTTTGACACCAGGAGTGGATTACCAATTTACAGTCATCACCGTAGCAGCAGATAATATAACCGAAGGAAGTCCAGTGGGAATTTCAGCATATACACGTAATTGTTTTATTCCATTTGGGAAATCTTGTTAACAGTTCGTCCAGGATTTTGCGATTGTGTGATCCCAACAATTAACACAAATTCAGTCACTCAGTGCAAAGTATTTGCATTTTTTTTTTTCACTTTTGTCGAATCACTGCAATTTTTTGCCATTTTGACATGTTGCAGCAGTTTTTACATTTTGCGTGACTGAAACATAATCAGTTTTACATCCACGTTACCGAACATGCAGATATGTGCGACAGGACTGCTGCTCATGTACCCTCAAAAATTTCCACTAATGGTCATGCAGAACAGTTCCCAAGTGTTCTGCACGAAAGGTGGGGTAAACATTTGTTACAGAGAGTTGCAGATATGCTCGACCACCCAAAGCAAATCATCCTGATGTAGCCTCGCTTATTTCAGCGTTTTTACTACAACCTTCTGAAGAAATAAACACTGCCAGTTGTATAGCAAATTTTTACTAAAGTTGCCACAAATTCGGGTATTTTAGATCGCAATGATCACAAAAGTTTATCGTGAAAACCTGGAAGGACGGTTTTAAATAACAACGCAACATTTTGAGGAGGAAGTTCGGCTTCAAGTCTGACTGTTTGAAATTTTGTGTCTCCAAATATAGAGCCTGATGTGGTGAGAAATCTGTTGACCACTGAGATCACAACATATTCAGTGTCTCTGGCCTGGAGCAGCCCACGAGGACAAACTTCCTTCTATAGAATTAATTTTTCAAACGGAACTGGAACGTCTGGCCTCAATACCACAGACTTGTCAATTATCATCACCAGTTTGACACCAGGAGTGGATTACCAATTTTTGGTCATGGTTGTAGCAGCGGATAAGACAACAGAAGGAAGTCCTGTAGGAATTTCATCATACACAAGTAAACGACTATGTGACATGGCAGAATGTCATTTGTTTCAGTACACCTTTTATTGTAATGATCAATGGTATCAGAATTTTTTAACTTCAGATAATTTTTTCTGTTATTCCATAGAACCAGATGTGGTTAGAAATCTGTTGACCACTGAGATCACAACATCTTCAGTGTCTCTGGCCTGGAGCAGCCCACTGGGACAAAGTTCCTTCTATAGAATTACATTTTCAAACGGAACTGGAACCTCTAGTCTCAATACCACAGACTTGTCAATTACCATCACCAGTCTGACACCAGGAGTGGATTACCAATTTTTGGTCATGGCTGTAGCAGCGGATAACACAACAGAAGGAAGTCCTGTAGAAATTTCATCATACACAAGTAAACGACTATGTGACATGGCAGAATGTCATTTGTTTCAGTACACCTTTTATTGTAATGATCAATGGTATCAGAATTTTTTAACTTCAGATAATTTTTTCTGTTATTCCATAGAACCAGATGTGGTTAGAAATCTGTTGACCACTGAGATCACAACATATTCAGTGTCTCTGGCCTGGAGCAGCCCACGAGGACAAACTTCCTTCTATAGAATTAATTTTTCAAACGGAACTGGAACGTCTGGCCTCAATACCACAGACTTGTCAATTATCATCACCAGTTTGACACCAGGAGTGGATTACCAATTTTTGGTCATGGTTGTAGCAGCGGATAAGACAACAGAAGGAAGTCCTGTAGGAATTTCATCATACACAAGTAAACGACTATGTGACATGGCAGAATGTCATTTGTTTCAGTACACCTTTTATTGTAATGATCAATGGTATCAGAATTTTTTAACTTCAGATAATTTTTTCTGTTATTCCATAGAACCAGATGTGGTTAGAAATCTGTTGACCACTGAGATCACAACATCTTCAGTGTCTCTGGCCTGGAGCAGCCCACTGGGACAAAGTTCCTTCTATAGAATTACATTTTCAAACGGAACTGGAACCTCTAGTCTCAATACCACAGACTTGTCAATTACCATCACCAGTCTGACACCAGGAGTGGATTACCAATTTTTGGTCATGGCTGTAGCAGCGGATAACACAACAGAAGGAAGTCCTGTAGAAATTTCATCATACACAAGTAAACGACTATGTGACATGGCAGAATGTCATTTGTTTCAGTACACCTTTTATTGTAATGATCAATGGTATCAGAATTTTTTAACTTCAGATAATTTTTTCTGTTATTCCATAGAACCAGATGTGGTTAGAAATCTGTTGACCACTGAGATCACAACATCTTCAGTGTCTCTGGCCTGGAGCAGCCCACTGGGACAAAGTTCCTTCTATAGAATTACATTTTCAAACGGAACTAGAACCTCTAGCCTCAATACCACAGACTTGTCAATTACCATCACCAGTCTGACACCAGGAGTGGATTACCAATTTTTGGTCATGGCTGTAGCAGCGGATAACACAACAGAAGGAAGTCCTGTAGGACTTTCATCATACACAAGTAAATTATAATGTGACATGGCAGAATGTCTTTGGTTTCAGTCTACTATTAATTGTAACGATCAATTGTTTCCGAATTTTCTAAATTCAGATAATTTTTTTCTGTTTTTCCATAGAACCAGATGTGGTTAGAAATTTGTTGGCCACTGAGATCACAACATCTTCAGTGTCTCTGGCCTGGAGCAGCCCACTGGGACAAAGTTCATTCTATATAATTAAATGGACAGACAGAACAAGAATTTCCAGTGTCAAAACCACAGACTTGTCAATGACCATCAACAATTTGACACCAGGAGTGGATTACCAATTTTTGGTCATGGCTGTAGCTGCAGATAACACAACAGAAGGAAGTCCGGTGGGAATCTCAGCATATACAAGTAAATAATTTACATTGTTTGGGAACTACATATTTACACTGCATTTTGTTTTCATTAGAGAACAGTTTACAGTTTCAAAAATGTCGCATTTGGTTTCTCCTATTACTCAGAGCCTGACGTAGTCACAAACCTGGTGAGCACCGAGAACACAACATCTTCAGTTTCTCTGTCCTGGAACAGTCCAGAAGGAGAAAGTTCTTTCTACAGAATTGAATGGACAAGTGGCAGTGGAAGTTCCAGTGTTGATACCACAGACTTGTCAATTACCATCACCAGTCTGACACCAGGAGTGGATTACCAATTTTTGGTCATGGCTGTAGCAGCGGATAACACAACAGAAGGACGTCCTGTAGGAATTTCATTATACACAAGTAAATGATTATGTGACATGGCATATTGTCATTTGTTTCAGTACACCTTTTGTTGTAACGATCAATGGGTTCCAAATTTTTTAACTTCACATTATTTTTTCTGTTTTTCCATAGAACCAGATGTGGTTAGAAATCTGTTGACCACTGAGATCACAACATCTTCAGTGTCTCTGGCCTGGAGCAGCCCACTGGGACAAAGTTCCTTCTACAGAGTGGAATGGACAAACGGAACTGGAATTTCCAGTCTCAGTACCACAGACTTATCGGTTACCATTACTAGCCTGATATCAGGAGTGAATTACCAAGTCACAGTCATCACCTTGGCTGCAGATGGCATAACACAAGGAAGTCCTGTGGGAATATCACCGTATACAAGTAAACATTTCTCATGCAATATGGATATGGATATTTAATATGAGTTTTTTTTATTAAACAAACCTTTCCATGTTCTGCTACTTTACGTATTTTGTCACCTATTTCTTTAGAACCTGATTCGGTTAAAAATCTTGTGACCACCAACATCACAACATCTTCAGTGTCTCTATCCTGGAGCAATCCAGAGGGTCAAAGATCCTTCTACATAATTGAATGGACAAACGGAACAGGAATTACCATTCAAAACACCACAGAGTCATCAATTACCATTTCTAGTCTGACAGCAGGAGTGAACTACCAATTCAAGGTCACCACTGTAGCTGCAGATGGCATAACAGAAGGAAGTCCAGTGCGAACATCAACATATACAAGTAAATTTGAGTCATACAATCGGACGTGTTGGATTTATGAAACCGCCCCCTTGTTGTGACAATCAATGTTTTCCAAGTTCTTCAAGCTTTCATGTCTTATCCTTTCTGTCCTCAGAAGCTGATGCCATCATAAATCTGACGATTACTGATATCACAACATCATCAGTGTCTTTGACCTGGAATCGTCCACTGGGACAAAGTTCCTTCTATATAATTGAATGGACAGACGGAACAAAAATTTCCAGTCTCAATACCACAGACTTGTCAATTACCATTTCTAGTCTTACATCAGGAGTGAATTACCAATTCAAGTTCATAAGTGTAGCTGCAGATAACACAACAGAAGGAAGTCCGGTGGGAATCTCAGCATTTACAAGTAAATCATTTACATTGTTTGGGAACTACATATTTAGACTGCATTTTGTTTTCATTAGAGAACAGTTTACAGTTTCAAAAATGTCGCATTTGGTTTCTCCTATTACTCAGAGCCTGACGTAGTCACAAACCTGGTGAGCACCGAGAACACAACATCTTCAGTTTCTCTGTCCTGGAACAGTCCAGAAGGAGAAAGTTCTTTCTACAGAATTGAATGGACAAGTGGCAGTGGAAGTTCCAGTGTTGATACCACAGACTTGTCAATTACCATCACCAGTCTGACACCAGGAGTGGATTACCAATTTTTGGTCATGGCTGTAGCAGCGGATAACACAACAGAAGGACGTCCTGTAGGAATTTCATTATACACAAGTAAATGATTATGTTACATGGCATATTGTCATTTGTTTCAGTACACCTTTTGTTGTAACGATCAATGGGTTCCAAATTTTTTAACTTCACATTATTTTTTCTGTTTTTCCATAGAACCAGATGTGGTTAGAAATCTGTTGACCACTGAGATCACAACATCTTCAGTGTCTCTGGCCTGGAGCAGCCCACTGGGACAAAGTTCCTTCTACAGAGTGGAATGGACAAACGGAACTGGAATTTCCAGTCTCAGTACCACAGACTTATCGGTTACCATTACTAGCCTGATATCAGGAGTGAATTACCAAGTCACAGTCATCACCTTGGCTGCAGATGGCATAACACAAGGAAGTCCTGTGGGAATATCACCGTATACAAGTAAACATTTCTCATGCAATATGGATATGGATATTTAATATGAGTTTTTTTTATTAAACAAACCTTTCCATGTTCTGCTACTTTACGTATTTTGTCACCTATTTCTTTAGAACCTGATTCGGTTAAAAATCTTGTGACCACCAACATCACAACATCTTCAGTGTCTCTATCCTGGAGCAATCCAGAGGGTCAAAGATCCTTCTACATAATTGAATGGACAAACGGAACAGGAATTACCATTCAAAACACCACAGAGTCATCAATTACCATTTCTAGTCTGACAGCAGGAGTGAACTACCAATTCAAGGTCACCACTGTAGCTGCAGATGGCATAACAGAAGGAAGTCCAGTGCGAACATCAACATATACAAGTAAATTTGAGTCATACAATCGGACGTGTTGGATTTATGAAACCGCCCCCTTGTTGTGACAATCAATGTTTTCCAAGTTCTTCAAGCTTTCATGTCTTATCCTTTCTGTCCTCAGAAGCCGATGCCATCATAAATCTGACGATTACTGATATCACAACATCATCAGTGTCTTTGACCTGGAATCGTCCACTGGGACAAAGTTCCTTCTATATAATTGAATGGACAGACGGAACAAGAATTTCCAGTCTCAATACCACAGACTTGTCAATTACCATTTCTAGTCTTACATCAGGAGTGAATTACCAATTCAAGTTCATAAGTGTAGCTGCAGATAACACAACAGAAGGAAGTCCGGTGGGAATCTCAGCATTTACAAGTAAATCATTTACATTGTTTGGGAACTACATATTTAGACTGCATTTTGTTTTCATTAGAGAACAGTTTACAGTTTCAAATATGTCACATTTGGTATCTCCTATTACTCAGAGCCTGATGTGGTCACAAACCTGGTGAGCACTCAGATCGCAACATCTTCAGTTTCTCTGTCCTGGAACAGTCCAGAAGGAGAAAGGTCCTTCTACAGAATTGAATGGACAAGTGGCAGTGGAAGTTCCAGTGTTGATACCACAGAGTTGTCAATTACCATCACTAGTTTGACACCAGGAGTAGATTACCAATTTACAGTCATCACCGTAGCAGCAGATAATATAACCGAAGGAAGTCCAGTGGGAATTTCAGCATATACACGTAATTGTTTTATTCCATTCGGGAAATCTTGTTAACAGTTCGTCCAGGATTTTGCGATTGTGTGATCCCAACAATTAACACAAATTCAGCCACTAAGTGCAAATTATTTGCGTTTTTTTTTTTTTTCACTTTTGTCGAATCACTGCAATTTTTTGCCATTTTGACTTATTGCAGCAGTTTTTTACATTTTGCGTGACTGAAACATAATCAGTTTTACATCCACGTTACCGAACATGCAGATATATGCGACAGGACTGCTGCTCATGTACCCTCAAAAATTTCCACTAATGGTCATGCAGAACAGTTCCCAAGTGTTCTGCACGAAAGGTGGGGTAAACATTTGTTACAGAGAGTTGCAGATATGCTCGACCACCCAAAGCAAATCATCCTGATGTAGCCTCGCTTATTTCAGCGTTTTTACTACAACCTTCTGAAGAAATAAACACTGCCAGTTTTATAGCAAATTTTTACTAAAGTTGCCACAAATTCGGGTATTTTAGATCGCAATGATCACAAAAGTTTATCGTGAAAACCTGGAAGGACGGTTTTAAATAACAACGCAACATTTTGAGGAGGAAGTTCGGCTTCAAGTCTGACTGTTTGAAATTTTGTGTCTCCAAATATAGAGCCTGATGTGGTGAGAAATCTGTTGACCACTGAGATCACAACATATTCAGTGTCTCTGGCCTGGAGCAGCCCACGAGGACAAACTTCATTCTATAGAATTAATTTTTCAAACGGAACTGGAACCTCTAGCCTCAATACAACAGACTTGTCAATTATCATCACCAGTTTGACACCAGGAGTGGATTACCAGTTTTTGGTCATGGCTGTAGCAGCGGATAAGACAACAGAAGGAAGTCCTGTAGGAATTTCATCATACACAAGTAAATGACTATGTGACATGGCAGAATGTCATTTGTTTCAGTACACCTTTTATTGTAATGATCAATGGTATCAGAATTTTTTAACTTCAAGTAATTTTTTCTGTTATTCCATAGAACCAGATGTGGTTAGAAATCTGTTGACCACTGAGATCACAACATCTTCAGTGTCTCTGGCCTGGAGCAGCCCACTGGGACAAAGTTCCTTCTATAGAATTACATCTTCAAACGGAACTGGAACCTCTAGCCTCAATACCACAGACTTGTCAATTACCATCACCAGTCTGACACCAGGAGTGGATTACCAATTTTTGGTCATGGCTGTAGCAGCGGATAACACAACAGAAGGAAGTCCTGTAGGACTTTCATCATACACAAGTAAATTATAATGTGACATGGCAGAATGTCTTTGGTTTCAGTCTACTATTAATTGTAACGATCAATTGTTTCCGAATTTTTTAAATTCAGATAATTTTTTCTGTTTTTCCATAGAACCAGATGTGGTTAGAAATCTGTTGACCACTGAGATCACAACATCTTCAGTGTCTCTGGCCTGGAGCAGCCCACTGGGACAAAGTTCCTTCTATATAATTAAATGGACAGACGGAACAAGAATTTCCAGTGTCAAAAACCACAGACTTGTCAATTACCATCAACAATTTGACACCAGGAGTGGATTACCAATTTTTGGTCATGGCTGTAGCTGCAGATAACACAACAGAAGGAAGTCCGGTGGGAATCTCAGCATATACAAGTAAATAATTTACATTGTTTGGGAACTTCATATTTACACCGCATTTTGTTTTCATTAGAGAACAGTTTACAGTTTCAAAAATGTCGCATTTGGTTTCTCCTATTACTCAGAGCCTGACGTAGTCACAAACCTGGTGAGCACCGACAACACAACATCTTCAGTTTCTCTGTCCTGGAACAGTCCAGAAGGAGAAAGTTCTTTCTACAGAATTGAATGGACAAGTGGCAGTGGAAGTTCCAGTTTTGATACCACAGACTTGTCAATTACCATCACCAGTCTGACACCAGGAGTGGATTACCAATTTTTGGTCATGGCTGTAGCAGCGGATAACACAACAGAAGGACGTCCTGTAGGAATTTCATTATACACAAGTAAATGATTATGTGACATGGCAGATTGTCATTTGTTTCAGTACACCTTTTGTTGTAACGATCAATGGGTTCCAAATTTTTTAACTTCAGATAATTTTTTCTGTTTTTCCATAGAACCAGATGTGGTTAGAAATCTGTTGACCACTGAGATCACAACATCTTCAGTGTCTCTGGCCTGGAGCAGCCCACTGGGACAAAGTTCCTTCTACAGAGTGGAATGGACAAACGGAACTGGAATTTCCAGTCTCAGTACCACAGACTTATCGGTTACCATTACTAGCCTGATATCAGGAGTGAATTACCAAGTCACAGTCATCACCTTGGCTGCAGATGGCATAACACAAGGAAGTCCTGTGGGAATATCACCGTATACAAGTAAACATTTCTCATGCAATATGGATATGGATATTTAATATGAGTTTTTTTATTAAACAAACCTTTCCATGTTCTGCTACTTTACGTATTTTGTCACCTATTTCTTTAGAACCTGATTCAGTTAAAAATCTGGTGATCACCAACATCACAACATCTTCAGTGTCTCTATCCTGGAGCAATCCAGAGGGTCAAAGATCCTTGTACATAATTGAATGGACAAACGGAACAGGAATTACCATTCAAAACACCACAGAGTCATCAATTACCATTTCTAGTCTGACAGCAGGAGTGAACTACCAATTCAAGGTCACCACTGTAGCTGCAGATGGCATAACAGAAGGAAGTCCAGTGCGAACATCAACATATACAAGTAAATTTGAGTCATACAATCGGACGTGTTGGATTTACGAAACCGCCCCCTTGTTGTGACAATCAATGTTTTCCAAGTTCTTCAAGCTTTCATGTCTTATCCTTTCTGTCCTCAGAAGCTGATGCCATCATAAATCTGACGATTACTGATATCACAACATCATCAGTGTCTTTGACCTGGAATCGTCCACTGGGACAAAGTTCCTTCTATATAATTGAATGGACAGACGGAACAAGAATTTCCAGTCTCAATACCACAGACTTGTCAATTACCATTTCTAGTCTGACATCAGGAGTGAATTACCAATTCAAGTTCATAAGTGTAGCTGCAGATAACACAACAGAAGGAAGTCCGGTGGGAATCTCAGCATTTACAAGTAAATCATTTACATTGTTTGGGAACTACATATTTAGATTGCATTTTGTTTTCATTAGAGAACAGTTTACAGTTTCAAATATGTCACATTTGGTATCTCCTATTACTCAGAGCCTGATGTGGTCACAAACCTGGTGAGCACTGAGATCGCAACATCTTCAGTTTCTCTGTCCTGGAACAGTCCAGAAGGAGAAAGTTCTTTCTACAGAATTGAATGGACAAGTGGCAGTGGAAGTTCCAGTGTTGATACCACAGAGTTGTCAATTACCATCACTAGTTTGACACCAGGAGTAGATTACCAATTTACAGTCATCACCGTAGCAGCAGATAATATAACCGAAGGAAGTCCAGTGGGAATTTCAGCATATACACGTAATTGTTTTATTCCATTTGGGAAATCTTGTTAACAGTTCCTCCAGGATTTTGCGATTGTGTGATCCCAACAATTAACACAAATTCAGCCACTCAGTGCAAATTATGTTTTTTTTTTCCACTTTTGTCGAATCACTGCAATTTTTTTGCCATTTTCACATATTGCAGCAGTTTTTACATTTTGCGTGACTGAAACATAATCAGTTTTACATCCACGTTACCGAACATGCAGATATGTGTGACAGGACTGCTGCTCATGTACCCTCAAAAATTTCCACTAATGGTCATGCAGAACAGTGTTCTGCACGAAAGGTGGGGTAATCATTTGTTACAGAGAGTTGCAGATATGCGCAACCACCCAAAGCAAATCATCCTGATGTAGCCTCGCTTATTTCAGCGTTTTACAGCAACCTTCTGAAGAAATAAACACTGCCAGTTGTATAGCAAATTTTTACTAAAGTTGCCACAAATTCGGGTATTTTAGATCGCAATGATCGCAAAAGTTTATCGTGAAATCCTGGAAGGACGGTTTTAAATAACAACGCAACATTTTGAGGAGGAAGTTCGGCTTCAAGTCTGACTGTTTGAAATTTTGTGTCTCCAAATATAGAGCCTGATGTGGTGAGAAATCTGTTGACCACTGAGATCACAACATATTCAGTGTCTCTGGCCTGGAGCAGCCCACGAGGACAAACTTCCTTCTATAGAATTAATTTTTCAAAACGGAACTGGAACCTCTAGCCTCAATACAACAGACTTGTCAATTATCATCACCAGTTTGACACCAGGAGTGGATTACCAGTTTTTGGTCATGGCTGTAGCAGCGGATAAGACAACAGAAGGAAGTCCTGTAGGAATTTCATCATACACAAGTAAATGACTATGTGACATGGCAGAATGTCATTTGTTTCAGTACACCTTTTATTCTAATGATCAATGGTATCAGAATTTTTTAACTTCAGATAATTTTTTCTGTTATTCCATAGAACCAGATGTGGTTAGAAATCTGTTGACCACTGAGATCACAACATCTTCAGTGTCTCTGGCCTGGAGCAGCCCACTGGGGCAAAGTTCCTTCCATAGAATTACATTTTCAAACGGAACTGGAACCTCTAGCCTCAATACCACAGACTTGTCAATTATCATCACCAATTTGACACCAGGAGTGGATTACCAATTTTTGGTCATGGCTGTAGCAGCGGATAACACAACAGAAGGAAGTCCTGTAGAAATTTCATCATACACAAGTAAACGACTATGTGACATGGCAGAATGTCATTTGTTTCAGTACACCTTTTATTGTAATGATCAATGGTATCAGAATTTTTTAACTTCAAATAATTTTTTCTGTTATTCCATAGAACCAGATGTGGTTAGAAATCTGTTGACCACTGAGATCACAACATCTTCAGTGTCTCTGGCCTGGAGCAGCCCACTAGGACAAAGTTCCTTCTATAGAATTACATCTTCAAACGGAACTGGAACCTCTAGCCTCAATACCACAGACTTGTCAATTACCATCACCAGTCTGACACCAGGAGTGGATTACCAATTTTTGGTCATGGCTGTAGCAGCGGATAACACAACAGAAGGAAGTCCTGTAGGACTTTCATCATACACAAGTAAATTATAATGTGACATGGCAGAATGTCTTTGGTTTCAGTCTACTATTAATTGTAACGATCAATTGTTTTCCGAATTTTTTAAATTCAGATAATTTTTTCTGTTTTTCCATAGAACCAGATGTGGTTAGAAATCTGTTGACCACTGAGATCACAACATCTTCAGTGTCTCTGGCCTGGAGCAGCCCACTGGGACAAAGTTCCTTCTATATAATTAAATGGACAGACGGAACAAGAATTTCCAGTGTCAAAACCACAGACTTGTCAATTACCATCAACAATTTGACACCAGGAGTGGATTACCAATTTTTGGTCATGACTGTAGCTGCAGATAACACAACAGAAGGAAGTCCGGTGGGAATCTCAGCATATACAAGTAAATAATTTACATTGTTTGGGAACTTCATATTTACACCGCATTTTGTTTTCATTAGAGAACAGTTTACAGTTTCAAAAATGTCGCATTTGGTTTCTCCTATTACTCAGAGCCTGACGTAGTCACAAACCTGGTGAGCACCGACAACACAACATCTTCAGTTTCTCTGTCCTGGAACAGTCCAGAAGGAGAAAGTTCTTTCTACAGAATTGAATGGACAAGTGGCAGTGGAAGTTCCAGTTTTGATACCACAGACTTGTCAATTACCATCACCAGTCTGACACCAGGAGTGGATTACCAATTTTTGGTCATGGCTGTAGCAGCGGATAACACAACAGAAGGACGTCCTGTAGGAATTTCATTATACACAAGTAAATGATTATGTGACATGGCAGATTGTCATTTGTTTCAGTACACCTTTTGTTGTAACGATCAATGGGTTCCAAATTTTTTAACTTCAGATCATTTTTTCTGTTTTTCCATAGAACCAGATGTGGTTAGAAATCTGTTGACCACTGAGATCACAACATCTTCAGTGTCTCTGGCCTGGAGCAGCCCACTGGGACAAAGTTCCTTCTATAGAATTACATTTTCAAACGGAACTGGAACCTCTAGCCTCAATACCACAGACTTGTCAATTACCATCACCAGTCTGACACCAGGAGTGGATTACCAATTTTTGGTCATGGCTGTAGCAGCGGATAACACAACAGAAGGAAGTCCTGTAGGACTTTCATCATACACAAGTAAATTATAATGTGACATGGCAGAATGTCATTTGTTTCAGTACACCTTTTATTCTAATGATCAATGGCATCAGAATTTTTTAACTTCAGATAATTTTTTCTGTTTTTCCATAGAACCAGATGTGGTTAGAAATCTGTTGACCACTGAGATCACAACATCTTCAGTGTCTCTGGCCTGGAGCAGCCCACTGGGACAATGTTCCTTCTATAGAATTACATTTTCAAACGGAACTGGAACCTCTAGCCTCAATACCACAGACTGGTCAATTACCATCACCAGTCTGACACCAGGAGTGGATTACCAATTTTTGGTCATGGCTGTAGCAGCGGATAACACAACAGAAGGAAGTCCTGTAGGACTTTCATCATACACAAGTAAATTATAATGTGACATGGCAGAATGTCTTTGGTTTCAGTCTACTATTAATTGTAACGATCAATTGTTTCCGAATTTTTTAAATTCAGATAATTTTTTCTGTTTTTCCATAGAACCAGATGTGGTTAGAAATTTGTTGGCCACTGAGATCACAACATCTTCAGTGTCTCTGGCCTGGAGCAGCCCACTGGGACAAAGTTCCTTCTATATAATTAAATGGACAGACGGAACAAGAATTTCCAGTGTCAAAACCACAGACTTGTCAATTACCATCAACAATTTGACACCAGGAGTGGATTACCAATTTTTGGTCATGGCTGTAGCTGCAGATAACACAACAGAAGGAAGTCCGGTGGGAATCTCAGCATATACAAGTAAATAATTTACATTGTTTGGGAACTTCATATTTACACCGCATTTTGTTTTCATTAGAGAACAGTTTACAGTTTCAAAAATGTCGCATTTGGTTTCTCCTATTACTCAGAGCCTGACGTAGTCACAAACCTGGTGAGCACCGACAACACAACATCTTCAGTTTCTCTGTCCTGGAACAGTCCAGAAGGAGAAAGTTCTTTCTACAGAATTGAATGGACAAGTGGCAGTGGAAGTTCCAGTTTTGATACCACAGACTTGTCAATTACCATCACCAGTCTGACACCAGGAGTGGATTACCAATTTTTGGTCATGGCTGTAGCAGCGGATAACACAACAGAAGGACGTCCTGTAGGAATTTCATTATACACAAGTAATGATTATGTGACATGGCAGATTGTCATTTGTTTCAGTACACCTTTTGTTGTAACGATCAATGGGTTCCAAATTTTTAACTTCAGATAATTTTTTCTGTTTTTCCATAGAACCAGATGTGGTTAGAAATCTGTTGACCACTGAGATCACAATCTCTTCAGTGTCTCTGGCCTGGAGCAGCCCACTGGGACAAAGTTCCTTCTACAGAGTGGAATGGACAAACGGAACTGGAATTTCCAGTCTCAGTACCACAGACTTATCGGTTACCATTACTAGCCTGATATCAGGAGTGAATTACCAAGTCACAGTCATCACCTTTGCTGCAGATGGCATAACACAAGGAAGTCCTGTGGGAATATCACCGTATACAAGTAAACATTTCTCATGCAATATGGATATGGATATTTAATATGAGTTTTTTTTTATTAAACAAACCTTTCCATGTTCTGCTACTTTACGTATTTTGTCACCTATTTCTTTAGAACCTGATTCGGTTAAAAATCTGGTGATCACCAACATCACAACATCTTCAGTGTCTCTATCCTGGAGCAATCCAGAGGGTCAAAGATCCTTCTACATAATTGAATGGACAAACGGAACAGGAATTACCATTCAAAACACCACAGAGTCATCAATTACCATTTCTAGTCTGACAGCAGGAGTGAACTACCAATTCAAGGTCACCACTGTAGCTGCAGATGGCATAACAGAAGGAAGTCCAGTGCGAACATCAACATATACAAGTAAATTTGAGTCATACAATCGGACGTGTTGGATTTACGAAACCGCCCCCTTGTTGTGACAATCAATGTTTTCCAAGTTCTTCAAGCTTTCATGTCTTATCCTTTCTGTCCTCAGAAGCTGATGCCATCATAAATCTGACGATTACTGATATCACAACATCATCAGTGTCTTTGACCTGGAATCGTCCACTGGGACAAAGTTCCTTCTATATAATTGAATGGACAGACGGAACAAGAATTTCCAGTCTCAATACCACAGACTTGTCAATTACCATTTCTAGTCTGACATCAGGAGTGAATTACCAATTCAAGTTCATAAGTGTAGCTGCAGATAACACAACAGAAGGAAGTCCGGTGGGAATCTCAGCATTTACAAGTAAATCATTTACATTGTTTGGGAACTACATATTTAGACTGCATTTTGTTTTCATTAGAGAATAGTTTACAGTTTCAAATATGTCACATTTGGTATCTCCTATTACTCAGAGCCTGATGTGGTCACAAACCTGGTGAGCACTGAGATCGCAACATCTTCAGTTTCTCTGTCCTGGAACAGTCCAGAAGGAGAAAGTTCTTTCTACAGAATTGAATGGACAAGTGGCAGTGGAAGTTCCAGTGTTGATACCACAGAGTTGTCAATTACCATCACTAGTTTGACACCAGGAGTGGATAACCAATTTACAGTCATCACCGTAGCAGCAGATAATATAACCGAAGGAAGTCCAGTGGGAATTTCAGCATATACACGTAATTGTTTTATTCCATTTGGGAAATCTTGTTAACAGTTCGTCCAGGATTTTGCGATTGTGTGATCCCAACAATTAACACAAATTCAGTCACTCAGTGCAAAGTATTTGCATTTTTTTTTTCACTTTTGTCGAATCACTGCAATTTTTTGCCAGTTTGACATGTTGCAGCAGTTTTTACATTTTGCGTGACTGAAACATAATCAGTTTTACATCCACGTTACCGAACATGCAGATATGTGCGACAGGACTGCTGCTCATGTACCCTCAAAAATTTCCACTAATGGTCATGCAGAACAGTTCCCAAGTGTTCTGCACGAAAGGTGGGGTAAACATTTGTTACAGAGAGTTGCAGATATGCTCGACCACCCAAAGCAAATCATCCTGATGTAGCCTCGCTTATTTCAGCGTTTTACTACAACCTTCTGAAGAAATAAACACTGCCAGTTGTATAGCAAATTTTTACTAAAGTTGCCACAAATTGGGGTATTTTAGATCGCAATGATCACAAAAGTTTATCGTGAAAACCTGGAAGGACGGTTTTAAATAACAACGCAACATTTTGAGGGAGGAAGTTCGGCTTCAAGTCTGACTGTTTGAAATTTTGTGTCTCCAAATATAGAGCCTGATGTGGTGAGAAATCTGTTGACCACTGAGATCACAACATATTCAGTGTCTCTGGCCTGGAGCAGCCCACGAGGACAAACTTCCTTCTATAGAATTAATTTTTCAAAACGGAACTGGAACGTCTGGCCTCAATACCACAGACTTGTCAATTATCATCACCAGTTTGACACCAGGAGTGGATTACCAATTTTTGGTCATGCTGTAGCAGCGGATAAGACAACAGAAGGAAGTCCTGTAGGAATTTCATCATACACAAGTAAACGACTATGTGACATGGCAGAATGTCATTTGTTTCAGTACACCTTTTATTGTAATGATCAATGGTATCAGAATTTTTTAACTTCAGATAATTTTTTCTGTTATTCCATAGAACCAGATGTGGTTAGAAATCTGTTGACCACTGAGATCACAACATCTTCAGTGTCTCTGGCCTGGAGCAGCCCACTGGGACAAAGTTCCTTCTATAGAATTACATTTTCAAACGGAACTGGAACCTCTAGTCTCAATACCACAGACTTGTCAATTACCATCACCAGTCTGACACCAGGAGTGGATTACCAATTTTTGGTCATGGCTGTAGCAGCGGATAACACAACAGAAGGAAGTCCTGTAGAAATTTCATCATACACAAGTAAACGACTATGTGACATGGCAGAATGTCATTTGTTTCAGTACACAACCTTTTATTGTAATGATCAATGGTATCAGAATTTTTTAACTTCAGATAATTTTTTCTGTTATTCCATAGAACCAGATGTGGTTAGAAATCTGTTTGACCACTGAGATCACAACATCTTCAGTGTCTCTGGCCTGGAGCAGCCCACTGGGACAAAGTTCCTTCTATAGAATTACATTTTCAACGGAACTGGAACCTCTAGCCTCAATATACCACAGACTTGTCAATTACCATCACCAGTCTGACACCAGGAGTGGATTACCAATTTTTGGTCATGGCTGTAGCAGCGGATAACACAACAGAAGGAAGTCCTGTAGGACTTTCATCATACACAAGTAAATTATAATGTGACATGGCAGAATGTCCTTTGGGTTTCAGTCTACTATTAATTGTACGATCAATTGTTTCCGAATTTTCTAAATTCAGATAATTTTTTTCTGTTTTTCCATAGAACCAGATGTGGTTAGAAATTTGTTGGCCACTGAGATCACAACATCTTCAGTGTCTCTGGCCTGGAGCAAGCCCACTGGGACAAAGTTCATTCTATATAATTAAATGGACAGACAGAACAAGAATTTCCAGTGTCAAAACCACAGACTTGTCAATGACATCAACAATTTGACACCAGGAGTGGATTACCAATTTTTGGTCATGGCTGTAGCTGCAGATAACACAACAGAAGGAAGTCCGGTGGGGAATCTCAGCATATACAAGTAAATAATTTACATTGTTTGGGAACTACATATTTACACACTGCATTTTGTTTTCATTAGAGAACAGTTTACAGTTTCAAAAAATGTCGCATTTGGTTTCTCCTATTACTCAGAGCCTGACGTAGTCACAAACCTGGTGAGCACAGAGAACACAACATCTTCATTTTCTCTGTCCTGGAACAGTCCAGAAGGAGAAAGTTCTTTCTACAGAATTGAATGGACAAGTGGCAGTGGAAGTTTCCAGTTTTGATACCACAGACTTGTCAATTACCATCACCAGTCTGACACCAGGAGTGGATTACCAATTTTTGGTCATGGCTGTAGCAGCGGATAACACAACAGAAGGACGTCCTGTAGGAATTTCATTATAACACAGTAAATGATTATGTGACATGGCAGATTGTCATTGTTTCAGTACACACCTTTTGTTGTAACGATCAATGGGTTCCAAATTTTTAACTTCAGATAATTTTTTCTGTTTTTCCATAGAACCAGATGTGGTTAGAAATCTGTTGACCACTGAGATCACAACATCTTCAGTGTCTCTGGCCTGGAGCAGCCCACTGGGACAAAGTTCCTTCTACAGAGTGGAATGGACAAACGGAACTGGAATTTCCAGTCTCAGTACCACAGACTTATCGGTTACCATTACTAGCCTGATATCAGGAGTGAATTACCAAGTCACAGTCATCACCTTGGCTGCAGATGGGCATAACACAAGGAAGTCCTGTGGGAATATCACCGTATACAAGTAAACATTTCTCATGCAATATGGATATGGATATTTAATATGAGTTTTTTTTATTAAACAAACCTTTCCATGTTCTGCTACTTTACGTATTTTGTCACCTATTTCTTTAGAACCTGATTCAGTTAAAAATCTGGTGATCACCAACATCACAACATCTTCAGTGTCTCTGGCCTGGAGCAGCCCACTGGGGCAAAGTTCCTTCTATAGAATTACATTTTCAAACGGAACTGGAACCTCTAGCCTCAATACCACAGACTGGTCAATTACCATCACCAGTCTGACACCAGGAGTGGATTACCAATTTTTGGTCATGGCTGTAGCAGCGGATAACACAACAGAAGGAAGTCCTGTAGGACTTTCATCATACACAAGTAAATTATAATGTGACATGGCAGAATGTCTTTGGTTTCAGTCTACTATTAATTGTAACGATCAATGTTTCCGAATTTTTTAAATTCAGATAATTTTTTCTGTTTTTCCATAGAACCAGATGTGGTTAGAAATTTGTTGGCCACTGAGATCACAACATCTTCAGTGTCTGGCCTGGAGCAGCCCACTGGGACAAAGTTCCTTCTATATAATTAAATGGACAGACGGAACAAGAATTTCCAGTGTCAAAACCACAGACTTGTCAATTACCATCAACAATTGACACCAGGAGTGGATTACCAATTTTTGGTCATGGCTGTAGCTGCAGATAACACAACAGAAGGAAGTCCGGTGGGAATCTCAGCATATACAAGTAAATAATTTACATTGTTTGGGAACTTCATATTTACACGCATTTTGTTTTCATTAGAGAACAGTTTACAGTTTCAAAAATGTCGCATTTGGTTTCTCCTATTACTCAGAGCCTGACGTAGTCACAAACCTGGTGAGCACCGAGAACACAACATCTTCAGTTTCTCTGTCCTGGAACAGTCCAGAAGGAGAAAGTTCTTTCTACAGAATTGAATGGACAAGTGGCAGTGGAAGTTCCAGTTTTGATACCACAGACTTGTCAATTACCATCACCAGTCTGACACCAGGAGTGGATTACCAATTTTTGGTCATGGCTGTAGCAGCGGATAACACAACAGAAGGACGTCCTGTAGGAATTTCATTATACACAAGTAAATGATTATGTGACATGGCAGATTGTCATTTGTTTCAGTACACCTTTTGTTGTAACGATCAATGGGTTCCAAATTTTTTAACTTCAGATAATTTTTTCTGTTTTTCCATAGAACCAGATGTGGTTAGAAATCTGTTGACCACTGAGATCACAACATCTTCAGTGTCTCTGGCCTGGAGCAGCCCACTGGGACAAAGTTCCTTCTATAGAATTACATTTTCAAACGGAACTGGAACCTCTAGCCTCAATACCACAGACTTGTCAATTACCATCACCAGTCTGACACCAGGAGTGGATTACCAATTTTTGGTCATGCTGTAGCAGCGGATAACACAACAGTAGAAGTCCTGTAGGACTTTCATCATACACAAGTAAATTATAATGTGGACATGGCAATGTCATTTGTTTCAGTACACCTTTTATTCTAATGATCAATGGCATCAGAATTTTTAACTTCAGATCATTTTTTCTGTTTTTCCATAGAACCAGATGTGGTTAGAAATCTGTTGACCACTGAGATCACAACATCTTCAGTGTCTCTGGCCTGGAGCAGCCCACTGGGACAAAGTTCCTTCTATAGAATTACATTTTCAAACGGAACTGGAACCTCTAGCCTCAATACCACAGACTGGTCAATTACCATCACCAGTCTGACACCAGGAGTGGATTACCAATTTTTGGTCATGGCTGTAGCAGCGGATAACACAACAGAAGGAGTCCTGTAGGACTTTCATCATACACAAGTAAATTATAATGTGACATGGCAGAATGTCTTTGGTTTCAGTCTACTATTAATTGTAACGATCAATTGTTTCCGAATTTTTTAAATTCAGATAATTTTTTCTGTTTTTCCATAGAACCAGATGTGGTTAGAAATTGTTGGCCACTGAGATCACAACATCTTCAGTGTCTCTGGCCTGGAGCAGCCCACGGGACAAAGTTCCTTCTATATAATTAAATGGACAGACGGAAACAAGAATTTCCAGTGTCAAAACCACAGACTTGTCAATTACCATCAACAATTTGACACCAGGAGTGGATTACCAATTTTGGTCATGGCTGTAGCTGCAGATAACACAACAGAAGGAAGTCCGGTGGGAATCTCAGCATAACAAGTAAATAATTTACATTGTTTGGGAACTTCATATTTACACCGCATTTTGTTTTCATTAGAGAACAGTTTACAGTTTCAAAAATGTCGCATTTGGTTTCTCCTATTACTCAGAGCCTGACGTAGTCACAAACCTGGTGAGCACCGAGAAACACAACATCTTCAGTTTCTCTGTCCTGGAACAGTCCAGAAGGAGAAAGTTCTTTCTACAGAATTGAATGGACAAGTGGCAGTGGAAGTTCCAGTTTGATACCACAGACTTGTCAATTACCATCACCAGTCTGACACCAGGAGTGGATTACCAATTTTTGGTCATGGCTGTAGCAGCGGATAACACAACAGAAGGACGTCCTGTAGGAATTTCATATACACAAGTAAATGATTATGTGACATGGCAGATTGTCATTTGTTTCAGTACACCTTTTTTGTAACGATCAATGGGTTCCAAATTTTTTAACTTCAGATCATTTTTTCTGTTTTCCATAGAACCAGATGTGGTTAGAAATCTGTTGACCACTGAGATCACAACATTCAGTGTCTCTGGCCTGGAGCAGCCCACTGGGACAAAGTTCCTTCTATAGAATTACATTTTCAAACGGAACTGGAACCTCTAGCCTCAATACCACAGACTTGTCAATTACCATCACCAGTCTGACACCAGGAGTGGATTACCAATTTTTGGTCATGGCTGTAGCAGCGGATAACACAACAGAAGGAAGTCCTGTAGGATTTCATCATACACAAGTAAATATAATGTGACATGGCAGAATGTCATTTGTTTCAGTACACCTTTTATTGTAATGATCAATGGTATCAGAATTTTTAACTTCAGATAATTTTTTCTTTTTCCATAGAACCAGATGTGGTTAGAAATCTGTTGACCACTGAGATCACAACATCTTCAGTGTCTCTGGCCTGGAGCAGCCCACTGGGACAAAGTTCCTTCTATAGAATTACATTTTCAAACGGAACTGGAACCTCTAGCCTCAATACCACAGACTGTCAATTACCATCACCAGTCTGACACCAGGAGTGGATTACCAATTTTTGGTCATGGCTGTAGCAGCGGATAACACAACAGAAGGAAGTCCTGTAGGACTTTCATCATACACAAGTAAATTATAATGTGACATGGCAGAATGTCTTTGGTTTCAGTCTACTATTAATTGTAACGATCAATTGTTTCCGAATTTTTTAAATTCAGATAATTTTTTCTGTTTTTCCATAGAACCAGATGTGGTTAGAAATTTGTTGGCCACTGAGATCACAACATCTTCAGTGTCTCTGGCCTGGAGCAGCCCACTGGGACAAAGTTCCTTCTATATAATTAAATGGACAGACGGAACAAGAATTTCCAGTGTCAAAACCACAGACTTGTCAATTACCATCAACAATTTGACACCAGGAGTGGATTACCAATTTTTGGTCATGGCTGTAGCTGCAGATAACACAACAGAAGGAAGTCCGGTGGGAATCTCAGCATATACAAGTAAATAATTTACATTGTTTGGGAACTTCATATTTACACCGCATTTTGTTTTCATTAGAGAACAGTTTACAGTTTCAAAAATGTCGCATTTGGTTTCTCCTATTACTCAGAGCCTGACGTAGTCACAAACCTGGTGAGCACCGAGAACACAACATCTTCAGTTTCTCTGTCCTGGAACAGTCCAGAAGGAGAAAGTTCTTTCTACAGAATTGAATGGACAAGTGGCAGTGGAAGTTCCAGTTTTGATACCACAGACTTGTCAATTACCATCACCAGTCTGACACCAGGAGTGGATTACCAATTTTTGGTCATGGCTGTAGCAGCGGATAACACAACAGAAGGACGTCCTGTAGGAATTTCATTATACACAAGTAAATGATTATGTGACATGGCAGATTGTCATTTGTTTCAGTACACCTTTTGTTGTAACGATCAATGGGTTCCAAATTTTTTAACTTCAGATAATTTTTTCTGTTTTTCCATAGAACCAGATGTGGTTAGAAATCTGTTGACCACTGAGATCACAACATCTTCAGTGTCTCTGGCCTGGAGCAGCCCACTGGGACAAAGTTCCTTCTATAGAAGTGGAATCAAACGGAACTGGAATTTCCAGTCTCAGTACCACAGACTTATCGGTTACCATTACTAGCCTGATATCAGGAGTGAATTACCAAGTCACAGTCATCACCTTGGCTGCAGATGGCATAACACAAGGAAGTCCTGTGGGAATATCACCGTATACAAGTAAACATTTCTCATGCAATATGGATATGGATATTTAATATGAGTTTTTTTTATTAAACAAACCTTTCCATGTTCTGCTACTTTACGTATTTTGTCACCTATTTCTTTAGAACCTGATTCGGTTAAAAATCTGGTGATCACCAACATCACAACATCTTCAGTGTCTCTATCCTGGAGCAATCCAGAGGGTCAAAGATCCTTGTACATAATTGAATGGACAAACGGAACAGGAATTACCATTCAAAACACCACAGAGTCATCAATTACCATTTCTAGTCTGACAGCAGGAGTGAACTACCAATTCAAGGTCACCACTGTAGCTGCAGATGGCATAACAGAAGGAAGTCCAGTGCGAACATCAACATATACAAGTAAATTTGAGTCATACAATCGGACGTGTTGGATTTACGAAACCGCCCCCTTGTTGTGACAATCAATGTTTTCCAAGTTCTTCAAGCTTTCATGTCTTATCCTTTCTGTCCTCAGAAGCTGATGCCATCATAAATCTGACGATTACTGATATCACAACATCATCAGTGTCTTTGACCTGGAATCGTCCACTGGGACAAAGTTCCTTCTATATAATTGAATGGACAGACGGAACAAGAATTTCCAGTCTCAATACCACAGACTTGTCAATTACCATTTCTAGTCTGACATCAGGAGTGAATTACCAATTCAAGTTCATAAGTGTAGCTGCAGATAACACAACAGAAGGAAGTCCGGTGGGAATCTCAGCATTTACAAGTAAATCATTTACATTGTTTGGGAACTACATATTTAGACTGCATTTTGTTTTCATTAGAGAACAGTTTACAGTTTCAAATATGTCACATTTGGTATCTCCTATTACTCAGAGCCTGATGTGGTCACAAACCTGGTGAGCACTGAGATCGCAACATCTTCAGTTTCTCTGTCCTGGAACAGTCCAGAAGGAGAAAGTTTTTCTACAGAATTGAATGGACAAGTGGCAGTGGAAGTTCCAGTGTTGATACCACAGAGTTGTCAATTACCATCACTAGTTTGACACCAGGAGTAGATTACCAATTTACAGTCATCACCGTAGCAGCAGATAATATAACCGAAGGAAGTCCAGTGGGAATTTCAGCATATACACGTAATTGTTTTATTCCATTGGGAAATCTTGTTAACAGTTCTCCAGGATTTTGCGATTGTGTGATCCCAACAATTAACACAAATTCAGCCACTCAGTGCAAATTATGTTTTTTTTTTCACTTTTGTCGAATCACTGCAATTTTTTGCCATTTTGACATATGCAGCAGTTTTTACATTTTGCGTGACTGAAACATAATCAGTTTTACATCCACGTTACCGAACATGCAGATATGTGACAGGACTGCTGCTCATGTACCCTCAAAAATTTCCACTAATGGTCATGCAGAAACAGTGTTCTGCACGAAAGGTGGGGTAAACATTTGTTACAGAGAGTTGCAGATATGCGCAACCACCCAAAGCAAATCATCCTGATGTAGCCTCGCTTATTTCAGCGTTTTTACAGCAACCTTCTGAAGAAATAAACACTGCCAGTTGTATAGCAAATTTTTACTAAAGTTGCCACAAATTCGGGTATTTTAGATCGCAATGATCGCAAAAGTTTATCGTGAAATCCTGGAAGGACGGTTTTAAATAACAACGCAACATTTTGAGGAGGAAGTTCGGCTTCAAGTGACTGTTTGAAATTTTGTGTCTCCAAATATAGAGCCTGATGTGGTGAGAAATCTGTTGACCACTGAGATCACAACATATTCAGTGTCTCTGGCCTGGAGCAGCCCACGAGGACAAACTTCCTTCTATAGAATTAATTTTTCAAACGGAACTGGAACCTCTAGCCTCAATACACAGACTTGTCAATTATCATCACCAGTTGACACCAGGAGTGGATTACCAATTTTTGGTCATGGCTGTAGCAGCGGATAACACAACAGAAGGAAGTCCTGTAGGAATTTCATATACACAAGTAAATGACTATGTGACATGGCAGATTGTCATTTGTTTCAGTACACCTTTTGTGTAACGATCAATGGTTCCAAATTTTTAACTTCAGATAATTTTTTCTGTTTTTCCATAGAACCAGATGTGGTTAGAAATCTGTTGACCACTGAGATCACAACATCTTCAGTGTCTCTGGCCTGGAGCAGCCCACTGGGACAAAGTTCCTTTACAGAGTGGAATGGACAAACGGAACTGGAATTTCCAGTCTCAGTACCACAGACTTATCGGTTACCATTACTAGCCTGATATCAGGAGTGAATTACCAAGTCACAGTCATCACCTTGGCTGCAGATGGCATAACACAAGGAAGTCCTGTGGGAATATCACCGTATACAAGTAAACATTTCTCATGCAATATGGATATGGATATTTAATATGAGTTTTTTTTATTAAACAAACCTTTCCATGTTCTGCTACTTTACGTATTTTGTCACCTATTTCTTTAGAACCTGATTCAGTTAAAAATCTGGTGATCACCAACATCACAACATCTTCAGTGTCTCTATCCTGGAGCAATCCAGAGGGTCAAAGATCCTTGTACATAATTGAATGGACAAACGGAACAGGAATTACCATTCAAAACACCACAGAGTCATCAATTACCATTTCTAGTCTGACAGCAGGAGTGAACTACCAATTCAAGGTCACCACTGTAGCTGCAGATGGCATAACAGAAGGAAGTCCAGTGCGAACATCAACATATACAAGTAAATTTGAGTCATACAATCGGACGTGTTGGATTTACGAAACCGCCCCCTTGTTGTGACAATCAATGTTTTCCAAGTTCTTCAAGCTTTCATGTCTTATCCTTTCTGTCCTCAGAAGCTGATGCCATCATAAATCTGACGATTACTGATATCACAACATCATCAGTGTCTTTGACCTGGAATCGTCCACTGGGACAAAGTTCCTTCTATATAATTGAATGGACAGACGGAACAAGAATTTCCAGTCTCAATACCACAGACTTGTCAATTACCATTTCTAGTCTGACATCAGGAGTGAATTACCAATTCAAGTTCATAAGTGTAGCTGCAGATAACACAACAGAAGGAAGTCCGGTGGGAATCTCAGCATTTACAAGTAAATCATTTACATTGTTTGGGAACTACATTTAGATTGCATTTGTTTTCATTAGAGAACAGTTTACAGTTTCAAATATGTCACATTTGGTATCTCCTATTACTCAGAGCCTGATGTGGTCACAAACCTGGTGAGCACTGAGATCGCAACATCTTCAGTTCTCTGTCCTGGAACAGTCCAGAAGGAGAAAGTTCTTTCTACAGAATTGAATGGACAAGTGGCAGTGGAAGTTCCAGTGTTGATACCACAGAGTTGTCAATTACCATCACTAGTTTGACACCAGGAGTAGATTACCAATTTACAGTCATCACCGTAGCAGCAGATAATATAACCGAAGGAAGTCCAGTGGGAATTTCAGCATATACACGTAATTGTTTTATTCCATTTGGGAAATCTTGTTAACAGTTCCTCCAGGATTTTGCGATTGTGTGATCCCAACAATTAACACAAATTCAGCCACTCAGTGCAAATTATGTTTTTTTTTTCACTTTGTCGAATCACTGCAATTTTTTGCCATTTTCACATATTGCAGCAGTTTTTACATTTTGCGTGACTGAAACATAATCAGTTTTACATCCACGTTACCGAACATGCAGATATGTGTGACAGGACTGCTGCTCATGTACCCTCAAAAATTTCCACTAATGGTCATGCAGAACAGTGTTCTGCACGAAAGGTGGGGTAAACATTTGTTACAGAGAGTTGCAGATATGCGCAACCACCCAAAGCAAAATCCTGATGTAGCCTCGCTTATTTCAGCGTTTTTACAGCAACCTCTGAAGAAATAAACACTGCCAGTTGTATAGCAAATTTTTACTAAAGTTGCCACAAATTCGGGTATTTTAGATCGCAATGATCGCAAAAGTTTATCGTGAAATCCTGGAAGGACGGTTTTAAATAACAACGCAACATTTTGAGGAGGAAGTTCGGCTCAAGTCTGACTGTTTGAAATTTTGTGTCTCCAAATATAGAGCCTGATGTGGTGAGAAATCTGTTGACCACTGAGATCACAACATATTCAGGTCTCTGGCCTGGAGCAGCCCACGAGGACAAACTTCCTTCTATAGAATTAATTTTCAAACGGAACTGGAACCTCTAGCCTCAATACAACAGACTTGTCAATTACCATCACCAGTCTGACACCAGGAGTGGATTACCAATTTTTGGTCATGGCTGTAGCAGCGGATAACACAACAGAAGGACGTCCTGTAGGAATTTCATTATACACAAGTAAATGATTATGTGACATGGCAGATTGTCATTTGTTTCAGTACACCTTTTGTTGTAACGATCAATGGGTTCCAAATTTTTTAACTTCAGATAATTTTTTGTTTTTCCATAGAACCAGATGTGGTTAGAAATCTGTTGACCACTGAGATCACAACATCTTCAGTGTCTCTGGCCTGGAGCAGCCCACTGGGACAAAGTTCCTTTACAGAGTGGAATGGACAAACGGAACTGGAATTTCCAGTCTCAGTACCACAGACTTATCGGTTACCATTACTAGCCTGATATCAGGAGTGAATTACCAAGTCACAGTCATCACCTTGGCTGCAGATGGCATAACACAAGGAAGTCCTGTGGGAATATCACCGTATACAAGTAAACATTTCTCATGCAATATGGATATGGATATTTAATATGAGTTTTTTTTTATTAAACAAACCTTTCCATGTTCTGCTACTTTACGTATTTTGTCACCTATTTCTTTAGAACCTGATTCGGTTAAAAATCTGGTGATCACCAACATCACAACATCTTCAGTGTCTCTATCCTGGAGCAATCCAGAGGGTCAAAGATCCTTCTACATAATTGAATGGACAAACGGAACAGGAATTACCATTCAAAACACCACAGAGTCATCAATTACCATTTCTAGTCTGACAGCAGGAGTGAACTACCAATTCAAGGTCACCACTGTAGCTGCAGATGGCATAACAGAAGGAAGTCCAGTGCGAACATCAACATATACAAGTAAATTTGAGTCATACAATCGGACGTGTTGGATTTACGAAACCGCCCCCTTGTTGTGACAATCAATGTTTTCCAAGTTCTTCAAGCTTTCATGTCTTATCCTTTCTGTCCTCAGAAGCTGATGCCATCATAAATCTGACGATTACTGATATCACAACATCATCAGTGTCTTTGACCTGGAATCGTCCACTGGGACAAAGTTCCTTCTATATAATTGAATGGACAGACGGAACAAGAATTTCCAGTCTCAATACCACAGACTTGTCAATTACCATTTCTAGTCTGACATCAGGAGTGAATTACCAATTCAAGTTCATAAGTGTAGCTGCAGATAACACAACAGAAGGAAGTCCGGTGGGAATCTCAGCATTTACAAGTAAATCATTTACATTGTTTGGGAACTACATATTTAGACTGCATTTTGTTTTCATTAGAGAAGTTTACAGTTTCAAATATGTCACATTTGGTATCTCCTATTACTCAGAGCCTGATGTGGTCACAAACCTGGTGAGCACTGAGATCGCAACATCTTCAGTTTCTCTGTCCTGGAACAGTCCAGAAGGAGAAAGTTCTTTCTACAGAATTGAATGGACAAGTGGCAGTGGAAGTTCCAGTGTTGATACCACAGAGTTGTCAATTACCATCACTAGTTTGACACCAGGAGTAGATTACCAATTTACAGTCATCACCGTAGCAGCAGATAATATAACCGAAGGAAGTCCAGTGGGAATTTCAGCATATACACGTAATTGTTTTATTCCATTTGGGAAATCTTGTTAACAGTTCGTCCAGGATTTTGCGATTGTGTGATCCCAACAATTAACACAAATTCAGTCACTCAGTGCAAATTATTTGCATTTTTTTTTTTCACTTTTGTCGAATCACTGCAATTTTTTGCCATTTTGACATGTTGCAGCAGTTTTTACATTTTGCGTGACTGAAACATAATCAGTTTTACATCCACGTTACCGAACATGCAGATATGTGCGACAGGACTGCTGCTCATGTACCCTCAAAAATTTCCACTAATGGTCATGCAGAACAGTTCCCAAGTGTTCTGCACGAAAGGTGGGGTAAACATTTGTTACAGAGAGTTGCAGATATGCTCGACCACCCAAAGCAAATCATCCTGATGTAGCCTCGCTTATTTCAGCGTTTTTACTACAACCTTCTGAAGAAATAAACACTGCCAGTTGTATAGCAAATTTTTACTAAAGTTGCCACAAATTCGGGTATTTTAGATCGCAATGATCACAAAAGTTTATCGTGAAAACCTGGAAGGACGGTTTTAAATAACAACGCAACATTTTGAGGAGGAAGTTCGGCTTCAAGTCTGACTGTTTGAAATTTTGTGTCTCCAAATATAGAGCCTGATGTGGTGAGAAATCTGTTGACCACTGAGATCACAACATATTCAGTGTCTCTGGCCTGGAGCAGCCCACGAGGACAAACTTCCTTCTATAGAATTAATTTTTCAAACGGAACTGGAACGTCTGGCCTCAATACACAGACTTGTCAATTATCATCACCAGTTTGACACCAGGAGTGGATTACCAATTTTTGGTCATGGCTGTAGCAGCGGATAAGACAACAGAAGGAAGTCCTGTAGGAATTTCATCATACACAAGTAAACGACTATGTGACATGGCAGAATGTCATTTGTTTCAGTACACCTTTTATTGTAATGATCAATGGTATCAGAATTTTTTAACTTCAGATAATTTTTTCTGTTATTCCATAGAACCAGATGTGGTTAGAAATCTGTTGACCACTGAGATCACAACATCTTCAGTGTCTCTGGCCTGGAGCAGCCCACTGGGACAAAGTTCCTTCTATAGAATTACATTTTCAAACGGAACTGGAACCTCTAGTCTCAATACCACAGACTTGTCAATTACCATCACCAGTCTGACACCAGGAGTGGATTACCAATTTTTGGTCATGGCTGTAGCAGCGGATAACACAACAGAAGGAAGTCCTGTAGAAATTTCATCAACACAAGTAAACGACTATGTGACATGGCAGAATGTCATTTGTTTCAGTACACCTTTTATTGTAATGATCAATGGTATCAGAATTTTTTAACTTCAGATAATTTTTTCTGTTATTCCATAGAACCAGATGTGGTTAGAAATCTGTTGACCACTGAGATCACAACATCTTCAGTGTCTCTGGCCTGGAGCAGCCCACTGGGACAAAGTTCCTTCTATAGAATTACATTTTCAAACGGAACTGGAACCTCTAGCCTCAATACCACAGACTTGTCAATTACCATCACCAGTCTGACACCAGGAGTGGATTACCAATTTTTGGTCATGGCTGTAGCAGCGGATAACACAACAGAAGGAAGTCCTGTAGGACTTTCATCATACACAAGTAAATTATAATGTGACATGGCAGAATGTCTTTGGTTTCAGTCTACTATTAATTGTAACGATCAATTGTTTCCGAATTTTTTAAATTCAGATAATTTTTTCTGTTTTTCCATAGAACCAGATGTGGTTAGAAATTGTTGGCCACTGAGATCACAACATCTTCAGTGTCTCTGGCCTGGAGCAGCCCACTGGGACAAAGTTCTTCTATATAATTAAATGGACAGACGGAACAAGAATTTCCAGTGTCAAAACCACAGACTTGTCAATTACCATCAACAATTTGACACCAGGAGTGGATTACCAATTTTTGGTCATGGCTGTAGCTGCAGATAACACAACAGAAGGAAGTCCGGTGGGAATCTCAGCATATACAAGTAAATAATTGACATTGTTTGGGAACTACATATTTACACTGCATTTTGTTTTCATTAGAGAACAGTTTACAGTTTCAAAAATGTCGCATTTGGTTTCTCCTATTACTCAGAGCCTGACGTAGTCACAAACCTGGTGAGCACCGAGAACACAACATCTTCAGTTTCTCTGTCCTGGAACAGTCCAGAAGGAGAAAGTTCTTTCTACAGAATTGAATGGACAAGTGGCAGTGGAAGTTCCAGTGTTGATACCACAGACTTGTCAATTACCATCACCAGTCTGACACCAGGAGTGGATTACCAATTTTTGGTCATGGCTGTAGCAGCGGATAACACAACAGAAGGACGTCCTGTAGGAATTTCATTATACACAAGTAAATGATTATGTGACATGGCATATTGTCATTTGTTTCAGTACACCTTTTGTTGTAACGATCAATGGGTTCCAAATTTTTTAACTTCACATTATTTTTCTGTTTTTCCATAGAACCAGATGTGGTTAGAAATCTGTTGACCACTGAGATCACAACATCTTCAGTGTCTCTGGCCTGGAGCAGCCCACTGGGACAAAGTTCCTTCTACAGAGTGGAATGGACAAACGGAACTGGAATTTCCAGTCTCAGTACCACAGACTTATCGGTTACCATTACTAGCCTGATATCAGGAGTGAATTACCAAGTCACAGTCATCACCTTGGCTGCAGATGGCATAACACAAGGAAGTCCTGTGGGAATATCACCGTATACAAGTAAACATTTCTCATGCAATATGGATATGGATATTTAATATGAGTTTTTTTTTTAAACAAACCTTTCCATGTTCTGCTACTTTACGTATTTTGTCACCTATTTCTTTAGAACCTGATTCGGTTAAAAATCTTGGTGACACCAACATCACAACATCTTCAGTGTCTCTATCCTGGAGCAATCCAGAGGGTCAAAGATCCTTCTACATAATTGAATGGACAAACGGAACAGGAATTACCATTCAAAACACCACAGAGTCATCAATTACCATTTCTAGTCTGACAGCAGGAGTGAACTACCAATTCAAGGTCACCACTGTAGCTGCAGATGGCATAACAGAAGGAAGTCCAGTGCGAACATCAACATATACAAGTAAATTTGAGTCATACAATCGGACGTGTTGGATTTATGAAACCGCCCCCTTGTTGTGACAATCAATGTTTTCCAAGTTCTTCAAGCTTTCATGTCTTATCCTTTCTGTCCTCAGAAGCTGATGCCATCATAAATCTGACGATTACTGATATCACAACATCATCAGTGTCTTTGACCTGGAATCGTCCACTGGGACAAAGTTCCTTCTATATAATTGAATGGACAGACGGAACAAGAATTTCCAGTCTCAATACCACAGACTTGTCAATTACCATTTCTAGTCTTACATCAGGAGTGAATTACCAATTCAAGTTCATAAGTGTAGCTGCAGATAACACAACAGAAGGAAGTCCGGTGGGAATCTCAGCATTTACAAGTAAATCATTTACATTGTTTGGGAACTACATATTTAGACTGCATTTTGTTTTCATTAGAGAACAGTTTACAGTTTCAAATATGTCACATTTGGTATCTCCTATTACTCAGAGCCTGATGTGGTCACAAACCTGGTGAGCACTCAGATCGCAACATCTTCAGTTTCTCTGTCCTGGAACAGTCCAGAAGGAGAAAGTTCCTTCTACAGAATTGAATGGACAAGTGGCAGTGGAAGTTCCAGTGTTGATACCACAGAGTTGTCAATTACCATCACTAGTTTGACACCAGGAGTAGATTACCAATTTACAGTCATCACCGTAGCAGCAGATAATATAACCGAAGGAAGTCCAGTGGGAATTTCAGCATATACACGTAATTGTTTTATTCCATTCGGGAAATCTTGTTAACAGTTCGTCCAGGATTTTGCGATTGTGTGATCCCAACAATTAACACAAATTCAGCCACTAAGTGCAAATTATTTGCGTTTTTTTTTTTTTCACTTTGTCGAATCACTGCAATTTTTTGCCATTTTGACTTATTGCAGCAGTTTTTTACATTTTGCGTGACTGAAACATAATCAGTTTACATCCACGTTACCGAACATGCAGATATTGCGACAGGACTGCTGCTCATGTACCCTCAAAAATTTCCACTAATGGTCATGCAGAACAGTTCCCAAGTGTTCTGCACGAAAGGTGGGGTAAACATTTGTTACAGAGAGTTGCAGATATGCTCGACCACCCAAAGCAAATCATCCTGATGTAGCCTCGCTATTTCAGCGTTTTTACTACAACCTTCTGAAGAAATAAACACTGCCAGTTGTATAGCAAATTTTTACTAAAGTTGCCACAAATTCGGGTATTTTAGATCGCAATGATCACAAAAGTTTATCGTGAAAACCTGGAAGGACGGTTTTAAATAACAACGCAACATTTTGAGGGGAAGTTCGGCTTCAAGTCTGACTGTTTGAAATTTTGTGTCTCCAAATATAGAGCCTGATGTGGTGAGAAATCTGTTGACCACTGAGATCACAACATATTCAGTGTCTCTGGCCTGGAGCAGCCCACGAGGACAAACTTCCTTCTATAGAATTAATTTTTCAAACGGAACTGGAACCTCTAGCCTCAATACACAGACTTGTCAATTATCATCACCAGTTGACACCAGGAGTGGATTACCAGTTTTTGGTCATGGCTGTAGCAGCGGATAAGACAACAGAAGGAAGTCCTGTAGGAATTTCATCATACACAAGTAAATGACTATGTGACATGGCAGAATGTCATTTGTTTCAGTACACCTTTTATTGTAATGATCAATGGTATCAGAATTTTTTAACTTCAATAATTTTTTCTGTTATTCCATAGAACCAGATGTGGTTAGAAATCTGTTGACCACTGAGATCACAACATCTTCAGTGTCTCTGGCCTGGAGCAGCCCACTGGGACAAAGTTCCTTCTATAGAATTACATTCAAACGGAACTGGAACCTCTAGCCTCAATACCACAGACTTGTCAATTACCATCACCAGTCTGACACCAGGAGTGGATTACCAATTTTTGGTCATGGCTGTAGCAGCGGATAACAACAACAGAAGGAAGTCCTGTAGGACTTTCATCACACAAGTAAATTATAATGTGACATGGCAGAATGTCTTTGGTTTCAGTCTACTATTAATTGTAACGATCAATTGTTTCGAATTTTTTAAATTCAGATAATTTTTTCTGTTTTCCATAGAACCAGATGTGGTTAGAAATCTGTTGACCACTGAGATCACAACATCTTCAGTGTCTCTGGCCTGGAGCAGCCCACTGGGACAAAGTTCCTTCTATATAATTAAATGGACAGACGGAACAAGAATTTCCAGTGTCAAAACCACAGACTTGTCAATTACCATCAACAATTTGACACCAGGAGTGGATTACCAATTTTTGGTCATGGCTGTAGCTGCAGATAACACAACAGAAGGAAGTCCGGTGGGAATCTCAGCATATACAAGTAAATAATTTACATTGTTTGGGAACTACATATTTACACTGCATTTTGTTTTCATTAGAGAACAGTTTACAGTTTCAAAAATGTCGCATTTGGTTTCTCCTATTACTCAGAGCCTGACGTAGTCACAAACCTGGTGAGCACCGAGAAAACAACATCTTCAGTTTCTCTGTCCTGGAACAGTCCAGAAGGAGAAAGTTCTTTCTACAGAATTGAATGGACAAGTGGCAGTGGAAGTTCCAGTTGATACCACAGACTTGTCAATTACCATCACCAGTCTGACACCAGGAGTGGATTACCAATTTTGGTCATGGCTGTAGCAGCGGATAACACAACAGAAGGACGTCTGTAGGAATTTCATTATACACAAGTAAATGATTATGTGACATGGCATTGTCATTTGTTCAGTACACTTTGTTGTAACGATCAATGGGTTCCAAATTTTTTAACTTCATCATTATTTTTTCTGTTTTCCATAGACCAGATGTGGTTAGAAATCTGTTTGACCACTGAGATCACAACATCTTCAGTGTCTCTGGCCTGGAGCAGCCCACTGGGACAAAGTTCCTTCTACAGAGTGGAATGGACAAACGGAACTGGAATTTCCAGTCTCAGTACCACAGACTTATCGGTTACCATTACTAGC